>NW_006293088.1:7411766-7411996 GCF_000327345.1 Myotis davidii | reverse complement strand
CAGGCCCAGGGCCGCCCGCAGGCGCAGGGCAGCTGGTGGGGGAGGGGAAGGCGGCTCCCGCGCATCGCCCTCCCGGCCCCTCGCTCCATTTTAGGGCGGGCCCGGCTGGGACGCGCACCCAGGGCCAGGCCTGCATCTCCCCCAAACCTTCACTCCCAGCGCCTGGTCCCGGGCGGCCTGCGCGCTCGGCTCCTGACCTCAGTGCAGGTCTGTGGCCTCGTCCCTCCGTA
>NW_006293088.1:7392319-7411176 GCF_000327345.1 Myotis davidii | reverse complement strand
CACGCACGCAGCGTCGCTCCGGCGCCGCACGTCGGGCCCCCGACCTTGGTGACGACCTTCGCGGCCCCGCCCTTCTCTCCGCCGCTCCCCCACCGCCCCGCAGCGGGGCGTCGGAGACCCCGTCGCCTAGAGACGCGGGGGGCCGCTGGGGCCTCGGAGCCGCGTCCTCCAGCCCCCTCCCCGGGGCCTGGTGCCCCCGCCGGCGCCTGTGCGCTGGGCTCCCCGCCGCCGGCCTAGGTGACCCCGTCCTTTTGTCCTTGTGCGAGGGTCAGACTCGAGTGCCAGGCCCGAGGGCCGAAAGGAAGTTCGCTTTGGTTTGATCACAGCCATTCCTGTGCGAGCGCTTCGCTTCCTGCGTGTCACGCACAGCTCCGCGAGCATCCGCAGAGTCAGTTCATTCATTCACCCTCGTTAATGTTGCATCTCGAAAGGAGACGTGCTCTCCCTCCCTCCCCGCCGCGGTGGAGCCGATCTACCTGGCTTCCTGCGAAGCACGCGTGGAAGGATTTGGATCGGATTTGCACACGGATGCGGGGTTTTTTCTCAAAGCTGGAAGCAGGACATACTCTACGGTAGTCTGGAGAATGAAGCAGGAAGGTGTGAGCCCAGTGATTTTCCATTTCTGATTTAAAAAGAACGGAACATTTCAAATCTGTTCTGCAGCACACGCCCCCGCTCCAAGCGGGTGCTGAGGCCATCACTTAGCTTTCTAGTAGAGCCATTGTTGTATTTCTCAGCATTCCTCTTGGTCTGTAAGTCTGAAGGCTAAAACGATGCCATTCATAGCCGTATTTTCCAGTTGCCTTGCATAGAGACATTCTAATGTGTATTTGGATTTAATTATTATTTCTTCTGGTCAGCAGCAAAAACTGCCTTTCTTCCTTAATTCATAGCATTAAATATATATATATATATATATATATATCCCAATGCTACTGGCTTAGATTTCCAAGACATCCAGTAAAGGTGAAGGTGAAGAAGACCTTTTGAATCCACGGTATTTGTTTTCCACTAAGAAGCAAGAACTTTAGGATTAAATTAAGCAAAAAAACAACAACAAGGAAATTGTAAAATGTTTCCTAAAGCATCAGATGAACTTTGCAAGCAGAATTTGTGATTTCACCAGCACTAAACTGACGTTTCAGACTGCTTAAAACCAAGATCCCAGCCCTATGACTCAGCAGCTAAATCAACAGCCAACATTTCTTAAATCATCTATACGGAAATCAGCTCTTACCTCAGAGCAATTTTAGGGTGTGGCCCTTAACAGGCTCCAAAACAATCTTTTATTTTACCTTAAAGTGGTTAGAGAGAGAAACTGCTCTCTGGACAGAAACAGTGATTCCTTACAGGAAATCAAATGTGGAACATGATCACAGATAGCTGCTGTTGCAAGATTCTTGGGACCACAGCACAGAATCCTGAGCCAGCACTTGGACCTCAAATTGTAGCTCACATGTTAACGATTAATGATGCCCTCAGATCTTTCCCAAAACCCACAGGCTGCCAGATGCCCTCCTCGTCTGTCTCCATGGCTCCTGAGGCTTTGTTAGCAGGCCGTGCAGGGACATTGACCTTGTTACAGGCATTTAGTTGGTAGTCAGCACTGACGAATGTGCTTGTTGAGCAATTTCATTGAGTGGCATACCAATGGCGCTCATCTTGCTGGTGGGCCAGGAGGGGAAATGAGTGCCCGAAGCTGTTGCCAGAAGACTCCCACCTGGAGGCACTGGAGGTAGCACCCGTGAGACCATTGCAGCTGGACACTGAGGTTGAGAGAAGGTGAATTTGCAGTAGCCTGTGGCTTGTGTTTCCCTGGTTGAACACTGCCCGTTGGCTGAAAAAGTGGCAGGTCTCCAGCCAGATAGGAAACCTCAGGGTTGCATACGTGGCCCAAGGGAGGTACGAGATCAGAGGAGTTAGGAAGGCCTTCAGGGGATCTAGATCAGTGATGGTGAACCTATGACACGCGTGTCAGAGGTGACACGCGAACTCATTTTTTGGGTTGATTTTTCTTTGTTAAATGGCATTTAAGTATGTAAAGTAAATATCAAAAATATGTCTTTGTTTTACTATGGCTGCAAATATCAAAAAATTTCTATATGTGACATGCACCAGAGTTAAGTTAGGGTTTTTCAAAATGCTGACGCGCCTAGCGCAAAAGGTTCACCATCACTGATCTAGATGGACGGTCCCTCCACATAACATACCGTGAAGATTTGTGTGTTTATCACTATTTCGCAAACACCAAAGACTGCCTGAGCCCCAGAGGGAAAAGCCTTCAGAAGGACGTGGCGCCTTTTGATTCACTGACTGAGAGCAGGGTTTCCACGGAGGCTCCACATGGACCACAAGATAATGAGGACCCCCCCCCCCAAACCTATCACCAATTACAACAGTGTGAGGCCTGTTTTCTGCCAGCTGTCAGTCATTTAACCCTGGCGACAAGGTCGGGACTGGGTTGCATGGATCATCTCCACTTCTCAGGGGGCTAGCTGACCTGCCCACCCCACAGCTAGTGAATGGAGGCACCAGGGACCGACCCCAACCACTGAGCCTCTTGCTCCTCACAGTGAACTTCACCCCAGCCTTGAGTTTGGGTGAGAGGCCGCAACCCTAAACTTTATCCCAGGAGCCTTCCCATCCTTTGCATGTCCAGACCATGGCTATAACCACAGACACAGCTGAACTGTAGCAGCTTCGGATTTGAGACACGTGGCTCAGGGTTTGCTGGGGACCGTATTCTCTCTAGACCAGTGGTTCTCAACCTTCCTAATGCCTCAACCCTTTAATACAGTGCCTCATGTTGTGGTGACCCCCAATTTCATTGTTACAAATTGAATATAATTAAAGCATAGTGATTAATCACAGAAACAATATGTAATCATATATGTGTTTTCCGATGGTCTTAGGCGACCCCTGTGAAAGGGTCGTTCGACCCTCAAAGGGGTCGCGACCCACAGGTTGAGAACCACTGAGCTAGAACAACTGCAAGGAGAGAGCAGCTCTGAGTGGGAAGGGCAGTTACATTGCATCACAATTCCAGTTCCAGTTACAAAATGCCCCCCACCCCACACTTGGAATGTCGTTATCTGGCATCTCCTAACCTGTGGTCGGCAAACCGGCTCACGAGCCACATGCGGCTCTTTGGCTCTTCCTAAGCCTTAGGAGTACCCTAATTAAGTTAATAACAACGTACTTACCTATATAGTTTCAGTTTAAAAAATTTGGCTCTCAAAAGAAATTTCAGTCGTTGTCCTGTTGATATTTGGCTCTGTTGACTGATGAGTTTGCCGACCACTGTGACCTAAACAGGAGGGTAGAAAGTCTCTGATTTTCCAGGAACCCCGCACAGTTCTCTTGAAGCGAGGTCCCTGCCCTCCTGCGTTGGAAGTCCTGACTGATCTCGGTTTTTGTTTGTTCCCTGACGGTCAGCATACTGAGGGGAGAATGAAGTCCAGCCCAGCATTCGTCATAGCCTGTCCGCAGCCTCTGTGGCAGTGGTTCTCAACCTTCTGGCCCTTTAAATACAGTTCCTCATGTTGTGACCCAACCATAACATTATTTTCGTTGCTACTTCATAACTGTAATGTTGCTACTGTTATGAATTATAATGGAAATATCTGATATGCAGGATGGTCTTAGGCGACCCCTGTGAAAGGGTCGTTCGGCCGCCAAAGGGGTCGCGACCCACAGGTTGAGAACCGCTGCTCTATGGCGAGAGGAGCAATGCAGACTGGGTAGATTTATACCCGGTGGAGTGGGTCTCCTAGGGAGCTGGTCCCTGGTGGCTTAAAAGGACGGAAGTGTATTCTCAGTTCTGGAGTCCAGAGGTCTGAGGCAGAGTCTGTTCTGGCCTCTGTCCAGCTTCTGGTGGTTGCTGGCCCTCCGTGGCTTGTAGATGTATCGCTGTAAACTGGCTGTGGTCACATGCCTCCCCCTGTGTCTCTGTCTCCAAATCCTCTTCTCTCTCTCTCTCTCTCCCTCTCTCTCTCTCTCTCAATATCTCCTTTGGCTATTTTTTTAAAATGTTTACTCAGTTTTTTAAACTGAAAAAAAAAGGCCTCACCCGACTCCTGGCTCAGGGTGATGGAGTAGCTGGCACTTAAGCAGCATTAACCTCCGATTCCCAGCCCCAGGGCAGGTCACGCTCCAAGGAAGGGAGCTCAGTTCTGCGTTAGGAGCCCACCGAGGGCCCTTCTGGGGAGGCAGGATGGTGGGGGCGCAGGACCATGCCCCCCACCCCCAGGAGGAGAGCAGACTTCAGGGGGACCTGAGAGCTGAACTCAGGTTGTTGAGGATCATGCAGCAAAGGGAATAGGTTTAATCTTGGTGGCTCCAGAAATGAGTACAATGACTACAGAGAGAAGGTTCCACGGAGGCCGAAGCAGCTCAATTTAAGAGAAAAACAGAACGAACCGTTTGCAAAATGATTTGCGGTTCCCACCACTGGGATCCCTCTGTCGAAAGGGTTTCGAGGGGTGTAAATACAAGGCGAATTAAAGTGATTTACCTCTCCATTCTTCAGAGAGCTTTAGAACATCTTTTTTTTAAAAAACATTTTTAAAACTATACTTTTATTGATTTCATAGATGAAGGGAGAGGGAGAGAGAGAAACATCAATGATGAGAGAGAATCATTGATTGGCTGCCTCTGCCCCCCCCCACCCCACCAGGGATCAAGCCCACAACCCAGGCATGTGCCCTTGACCTGAATTGAACCTGGGACATTTCAGTCCACAGGCCGATGCTCTATCCACTGAGCCAAACAGGCTAGGGCTAGAACATTTCTATGATCGCTCGAGAAACCTTGAGATTAAAATAAAGAAAAGGAAACAAAAGCCCCAAGGTTGGGCATCAACACCCACATCCTGGGCTTCTGCCTCTTAGTCCATTCATCACAAGTAGATGTCTGCATCCTGGGAAGACAAAGATGCTTCTGTTAGTTCCCAGGGGAAGTTGCCCTGTTTGGACACGGCCCCAGCCTCGCTGGTGTGGTGCTGAGGGCAGAGGGGCTGTCTGTGGCCAGTGCCAAGGTCTCTCCCTCGGTCCCATCCTAACGGTGCCCTTGGTTTCCCGCCAGATTCACCGGTGCCAGCTCCCCACGCAGGCGCTTCTTTCGGGAGTTTAATTTATTCTCGTCCGTCAGAGGAGTGGCCACCCCTGGTCCCATTTACTGAGAAGCACAGTTGCTTCATCTGGGCAGGAGCCTGCGCATGGACATTCAGAGGCGCAAGGAGCGCTGGAACTTCCCCCGGTCAGCATTCTGTCTCCAGGATTCATCTATGTTACTTTATGCAATGGATTTTCTAAATGTATTTTGATTGATTTCAGAGAGGAAGGGGGGGGGGAGAGAGAGAAACATCAATGATGAGAGAGAATCACCCATCGGCTGCTTCCTGCACGACCTCCACTGGGGATGGAGCCTGCAACTGAGGCATGTGTCCTGACTGGGAATCAAACCATGACCTCTTGGTTCATACATAGGTCATCGCTCAATCGCTGGGCTATGCCAGTTAGTTTGGGGTTCTCCCCGCCAATAGTGAGTAGATTCACACAGACTTTTGGGGTGTTCTTAGACATAGGTAAGGGAGAGGGCACCCCCTCCTTGTTTGCTTTACATCTGAGCTCTGCTGAAGAGTTCTGTGCGCAGTGACGATTACGAAATACTTTCCACTGACAGATACAGCCTCCGCCGTCCAGGCGCTGGCTGGCGGATGCAGAAGCACAGGCAGCCATGATGCCACATGAAACGCTGAGGGGTCTACATGCCCCTGCGCATGAGAATCCGTCTGCACCGAAGGTATTTGAGAGCGGGGTTTCCCCCTGAACTGCTTTTTCTGTCCAAAAGCAGAACCACTCCACAGGACTCAGCTGTCACCAGCCCCCCTGTAAACTCTGTCATTATACATTCTGTCACTTTCACACAGTCTGTTATTCTGTAAAATGACTTTGTTTTTTAGTTCAAGTAATAGAAAAAGATAAACTTAACTGACCTTGCAAGCTGGCCATCTAATGTAATAGACTAAAATAGACTAATATGATAATAATTCCAAGTACTAACTCATTATGTATTCAAGGCTACACCTGTCTGTAACAATAACTCACACAGAGCCCTTCGTAGTATCTGCAAACAGGCTCGAAGAGTATAAATACGGAGACTTCCTGTATGTGGGGTTCAGAATTTGACAGAGGTAATCTCTCTGAACCTGCGCGCAATAAAGATGACTCCTAACTAATTGGCTCATTCGGCGTCTTGTCCAGCTCGCTGATTTGCGATACAACGGGAGCCGCGTTTCTATGTGGCTCCCCCACATGATCGGTCCTTTCGCAGCGTCATTTGCAGGCCCCACAGCCTGAACACAAGAGAGTAGAGGGAAAGGACTTTCCCTGACAGTGTCTTGCCTGGGGGAGCAACACCTCTGGTTTCCGAGTTGTGTTGAAAGATCACTCGTGTTACACATTCCAGAGTACCCTGGCTCTCCCTCCGCTGGTCAAGGTTCATCCAACAAATATTTATCCAAGTCCGGCACGGGCCAGGCGCCGCTGGGGGACTCGAGGCAAA
This sequence comes from Myotis davidii, assembly GCF_000327345.1. Taxonomy (NCBI): domain Eukaryota; kingdom Metazoa; phylum Chordata; class Mammalia; order Chiroptera; family Vespertilionidae; genus Myotis; species Myotis davidii. The sequence continues at coordinate 7,404,612 of NW_006293088.1, read as the reverse complement.
GCTCTTGCAGTCACAGCAGCTACCCTGGGTGCAGGAGGCAGGCGGGAAGCAAGGATCTGCAGGCGTTGGCAGCCGCGGCGGCGGAGATCCTTAAAGCGGTTCTCACGGTGGGGCGTGCGTGGGTAATATGGCCTTTATTCCATATCGAACAATTTCTCAATATAAAATTCCAGCAGCTGGTATCTTTACAGCATCTCCTGTTTGTTTGTTTTTAAATAGGACAGGAAAGAAGCAGTTGTGTGTTTTTACTGTTTGCTTTAAAAATTATGAAAGCACTCTCTGCGGGTTATAAAGACTTCGAATGAAACAGAAACGTACTCCTGCCCTATTCCTCCGTATTTTGCTTCCCACTGTTAACAGGCTGGCGTGTGACTCTCCAAGAGTTTTCCTGTCTATGCCAAGAAACATACACACTCACACAGAGATGGAGACATACATAAAAAGCCCAACATGGAACAATGCTAGATGTATCGGTCTGCGGTTTTCTCTTTTCCTCACCCCACTGTATCACGTGCACCTTTCCGAGTACACCAAGGGGTTTATCCGTCCTTGCTCTTCCTAAGGCTGCATTGAGTGTCATAGTTTAAATATCACACATGATGTAATCAGTGTCCTGCTAATGGACATTTAAGTTGTTCCAAAATTCTCACTCTTTTTTATTTACTTACTAGAGGCCCGTTGCATGAAATTCATGTATGGTGGGGGTTCCCTCAGCCCAGCTTGCACCCTCTCCAATCTGGGACCCCTTGGGGGATGTCTGACTGCCGGACATCCCTCTCACAATCCTGGACTACTGGCTCCTAATCGCTCACCTGCCTGCCTGTCTGGTAGCCCCTAACTGCCACCCCCCCACCCCCCGCCAGCTTGATGTCCCCCATTCCTCCTCTCCCCCTTTGCCCTCCTCCACCCATACCCTTCACCTCCCTAGGCCTTCACCACACTCTTGTCTGTGTCCACGGACTGTGCATATATGCATATACTAGGGGCCCAGTGCACAAATTCATGCACCTTGAAAGGAACTGTGGGCCTCGAGGCTGCAGTAGGCACAGGGACTGGTCTTGGCCCATCTTCCGCGCCCCCACCCGGCCCCTCCCGCCGCGGCCCAGGTCTCCTGTCTGCTGGCAGCCCTGCTCCCGCTGCCGCTCACACTTGCTGAAGGCGCAGAGCAATTGGGGCTGGTGCTATCAGTGGGTGCGAGCAGTGGCTCTGGTGCCAGCAGCAGGTGCAGGCGCTGGGGGGGACGGCTGCGCGCAGGCGCAAAGAATTTTCAGTAACCACCAGAGGCTTGCCCCGATGATAGCCACCAGTGCCCCGCCTTGGTCTGGCGCCCCTGCTCACCTGTTCCACCATCCTGCCGCGGCCGACGCCTGCCATGTTCCACGCATGACCCCTGGTGGTCAGCGCACGTCATAGTGACCGGTTATTTGGTTGTTCTGCTGTTTGGTCTATTTGCATATTAGTCTTTTATTATATTGGATATTCTTTGGTTAATATCTTCCATCTCCCCCGCCCCTGCCCCTCTGAGGTCTGTCAGTCTGTTCCATGCATCCATGCCTCGGGACCTATTTTGTTTATTAGATTCCACAAATAAGTGAGATCACATGGTACTTGTCTTTCTCTGTCTGGCTTATTTCATTCAGCACAATATTCTCCAGGTCCAACCATGCTGCCGGAGAGGGTGACAGATCCTTTTTCATTTTTTTTTTTTTACAGCCACACAGTATTCCATGGTGTAAGTGTGTCACAGCTTCTAACACGTTCACTCTCGTGTGTAGGGATGCAACAACCGTCCTGGGCGTGCAGGTGTTTCTGCAGGACAGAGTCTAGAACTTGCATTGCTGGGCCCAAGGGCATGAGGGTCATATTGTCAGAGATATGGCTAAAGTGACTGAGCCGATTTGCATGGCCGCATTGCCACCGGCCAGCAGAGGAGAGCTCTGTCCCTGCATCTCTCCCAGCATGTGATAACACCAGCGTTTTCATTGCACTGGTCTCTGAGAAAACATTATCTTGCTTTAATTTGCATTTTATGAGTGTCGGTTAAATTGAGCTTCTTTTCATGTTTATTCCTCAGCCCCTCTAGTCCTCTGAACAGGAGTGGGGGAGGGAAGTGAAGAAATCTGAGATGTGCTCTCCCGTGGCTTCACTTCTGCTCTCCATGGCAGCCTTCTCTCCGGGGCATTTCCTGGGGGATTCCTCTGCATGTTAATTGAGATGCCCTTCAAAATGGAAACAAACTCGGTAAGAAGCAGAGGTCTTCAAATAGAAAAGTAAAAAATAAAAAGATCCCACCCCCTAAATTTAAAAAACACACACAAGGACCACTAAGTCACCAGGTCATCCTCAGCTGACACTGGTAAGCCTGCTCACATTTTTAAAATCGGCTAGAATAATATGTAAATCTTATTCTTTTAAAAAACAACAAAACCACACCATCAAACCATCTATTTAAATCTTTATGAGACATTTGTAATAGTAGCTACAGATGGAGGCGGAGGTTTACGTCTCCAGTGAGCCTTGTGACAAGTGGAAACGGGAATTAGAGGCAAGTAAGATCCAACAGGACCTTAATAAATGCTTATCGGTCGTATTAAATGATTCCCTTGTTTTCTGAAAGCAGCCTGAAGTTTGTGAACTGAGGTCAGAATAAAAGGAATAAAGCAGAAATATTAGTATGCATAGTCCACTGGGAAACATAATGTGTGTGCGCATGTGCATGTGTGTATCATACGCGTGCATGCTTGCAGCTGTGTATGTGTGTGTGTGTGTGTATGCGTGTGTATGTGTGCATCCATGGACTGGCTAGGAGGACACGTACCACATGGTCAACTCAGGAAATGGACTAAGGGGAAGAGGGGAAATGGAAGGGATTACTTTTGTTCCTCAGCCCACTGCTTGGATAACTTTATTATTTTATTCATTTCATTTCTTTTTTTCCCCCAAGCATGGATTATTGGAATTGTATATTTTTTGGAGCGCACTACACATTTGTCTCTGGCTGGGACTCAGGTCGGGTATAATAAAGGTGGCCAGGGCAGGAGGGGGTGGCATCCTGTGTGCCCCGAGGGCAGCTTCCAGAAGGGGAAGGGCCAGGGAGAGGGAGGTGGGGTGGGCAGCAGGAAGGTGGGGGAAGCAGCGGGTGGTTAGGTCCCGCTGGGTCTTCATCTTCACTTTCTCACCCGCACTGGGTTTTGACCCACAAGCGAGGTGGACCTCTGTGCAGCGTTGCCCCAGGCCCCCAGAGGAAAACAACAGCTGCCCGTTTCCTTCAGTCTGTTTTTGCTTTGTCTTCCCTGTGGGGTGTTAAGGACGTGCCAGGGCATGTTTCCAAAAAGTCCCTCTGATTACTTAGAGGAAGCCTTGCATAATTTAACCAGAGGGACCCCAAGCATTAGATGCACAGTTGCTGCAGGATAATGCTACCAAATAGAAAGTTCACATTTAGGACTAGGCTGGTCTTGGTTAATTAACCACCTCATCTCCCAGTAAGGGGTCCCTACGACTGTGATTTCTCCTCTGGTCCTGGAGGGCCCCTCAGGTTAGCTTCTCCATGAACATGGGCATCTTGGGGAGTTCACGCTCTAGGGCACTGGCAGTGCCAACCCAGGCAGCTATGGTGGACTAGTCACTGTGTTCGGGTGACTCCTGGGTGACCCTGGCCCTCCGGCTGGTCAATTTGAGAATCTCCCTATTGTGATCTCTGATCTTGGCGGTCGAGCTGATTGAAAGTGACACAAAGCCAGGGTGATCAAGGCCTCTTAAATATTCTTGACTCTTTCTTTCTTTCTTTCTTTCTTTCTTTCTTTCTTTCTTTCTTTCTTTCTTCCTTTCATCTTTCCTTCTGAAATATATTTTTATTGATTTCAGAGAGGGAGAAGGAGAGAGATAGAATCATCAATGATGAGAGAGAATCATTGATTAGCTGCCTCCTGTGATCCCCAGGATGGGGATCAAGTCTGCAACCTAGGCATGTGCCCTGACTGGAAATCGAACCATGCCCTCCTGGTTCAGAGGTCGATGCTCAACCACTGAGCCATGTCTTGACATTTTCAATGAGTCTTTTAAATATACATTTGTATTGCCTGGCCAATGTGGCTCAATGGTTGAACACTGCCCTATGGACCAGGAGGGCACGGTTCAATTCCCAGTCAGGACACAAGCCCAGGTTGCAGGCTCCATCCCCAGTGGGGGGGCGTGCAGGAGGCAGGTGATCAGTGATTCTCTCTCTCTCTTCCTCTCTGAAATCAATAAAAATATATTTTTTAAAAAGATCAAAGCCCGCCCTGACCGCTTTGGCTCAGTGGATAGAGCATCAGCCTGCGGACTGAAGGGGCCTAGGTGCGATTCCGGTCAAGGGCATGTACCTTGGTTGCGGGCACATCCCCAGTAGGGGGTGTGCAGGAGGCAGCTAGTCAATTGTTTCTCTCTCATGGATGTTTGTAGCTCTCTATCCCTCTCCCTTCCTCTCTGTAAAAAAAAAATCAATAAAATATATATTAAAAAAACTCAAAGCCCAAACTTTATTTATTTTTAAATGTGTTTTTATTGATTTCTTTAGGAGAGTGAAGGGAGAGAGATAGAAATATCGACGAGAGAGAAACATCGATTGGCTGCATCCTGCACGCAACCTTACCAGGGATGGAGCCCACAATCCAGGCCTGTGCCCTGACTGAGAATGGACCGGGCGACCTCTTGGTGCACGGGAGGACACTCAGCCAACCGAGCCACAACTGCGCCAAATGAGCTTTCGATGTCTTTCAAATGCAGGTTCTAACTCCCGGTGGGGCTTGCATTTCCAATTTAGCAGAGCTCACCTCCGCTGCCTCTCGGAAGCAGATTGAAACTCAGTCCATGTGCAGATCAGGCTGAAGGATTTAAAAGCCATTGCAGGACCTCTCACGCCCTTGCCGAGCCCTTTGCTCGTGAGAAGACATCTGTGTTGCAGCTCAAACATGGTCCGACAAAGGTTCATAGTCAAGGTTCAGCATCTTCTGGGTAAGGAGACAGGGCACTGGGTGCTCGTTTCAGGAAGCATTTCATCCAAAATGGTTAACGTATTTATGATGGGTGCTCAGAGGGAACAGTCACTTAGGGCCGAGCAGCTCCTTCTCCAGGGATGTTCAATCAACATATTTTACTGTAGCGGGCCCCGAAATCCTCCCCTCCCCCCAACATTGTTTTCTCCTTTTAAAGAAAACCTGACAAATTAGCCACCTGGAAGGCTTGAATAAAAACCACATCAGGGAAAACATCGTTTTGAGAACTCTTTTCAGCTTCATTAATTCACTTTGGCTGTCCAAATTCATCCCAGGTCCGCCAGCGATTTTCAAGCGCAGTGTTATGACAGCGCGCATACCAAAGGACTGGGCGAGGATTTCTGCTTGCTGAGCTGTCCTCTCAAGCTAAACCAATGTCAACAGAGGATTTTAGGCAATGAACTTCCCCCTGAGTGGGTTCTTTGCTCTCATCCATCTGCATTCATTCCCACGGGCACTGGGCTGAGGAGTTAGATACACATGAATGAAGGGGGGGAAATCTGGTCACAGGGGAAACATTGGTCCAGGTCCAAATAAACTTCTTCCCTATCCATTTCGGGAGGCTAAAATCTTCCAGCCCTGGCCGGTTTGGCTCAGTGGATAGAGTGTCAGCCTGCGGACTGAAGGGCCCCGGTCAAGGTCATATGCCTGGATTGTGAGCTTGATCCCCAGTAGGAGGCGTGCAGGAGGCAGCCAATCAGTGATTCCCTCTCATCATTGATGTCTCTCTCTTTTCTTCTCCCTCTCCTTTCCTCCCTGAAATTAATTAAAAAAATATTTAAAAAATAAAAAAATCTTTCCATTTCTTCTCTCATATTTTAAGGAATGTAATTTTTTTTCTTCAAAAAGCTAAGCAGAATCACCATGTGACCCAGCAAGGCCATGCCTAAGAAGGGAATCGGGCATTCATACACTAATGTTCATAGCAGCACCATTAACAACCAAATGATGGACACCACCAAAATGCCCGCCAACAGATGAATGGATTAACACACACACACACATACACAATGGAATATTACCAGCCGTAAAAAGGAATAAAGTCCTAATACAATGCTACAACACGGGTGAACCTCAGGAAATTGTGCTAAGTGAAAGTAGCCAGACATAAAAGTGGCACATACCCTGATTCCATTCGCATGCAGTACCCAGGACAGGGGAGTCCGTGGACACAGCTGCCAGGGACAGGAGGAAGGAAGGAGTACAGAGTGATTTGAACGGATACGGAATTGTTTGGGGTTTGGGGGGGGGGAGGGTAAAATGTTTTGGAACTAGATAAAGAGGGTGGTTGCACAACATTGTGAATATAAATGCTACTAAACTGTACTCTTTAGAAAAAGTGAATTTTGCATTTTGTGAATTTCACCTCAATTAAGAAAAATTCATCATTCTTTCTATGCCCTGGGAAATGGGATTTTCTGAATATCCAAACAACGTTTTATGGGCCTCTTCCCATCTCCGCACAGGTCTCCCAGGCCAGCCGGGACTGTCCTGGACATTCTGGAAGGGAGACCCCGGATTCGTGCCTGGCTCACTGCGGATCCTTCATGCAGACTAGCTGTTTGCCACGACGCGTTGGATTGTGTACAGACTGAAAACAAAAACAATTCTGCGCGATATTCTTCTGGCCACTAGATGTCACGCGTGCACAGTCTATGCTTCGGCTGGAAAAACTGCATCCTTCCTCCAGTTCGCTCCTCAGAGAGGTGCCCTTGCAAAGTGCTTCTGTTTCTGCAAGCAGGGCACCGAGAAGCTCGCAAGGTGCGGGCCATTGAAGATGAGTGAAACGACAACACCGGCTTCTTTGTGTTTTCCAGAATATTTCTTTTCTTGTTTTGTTGTTAATCCTCCCCAGAGGATATTTTTCCATTGATTTTTTTTCCTTTGTTTCTTTTTTTGGTATTTTTTTTTCTTCTTTCCATTGATTTTTTTTTTTTTTAGAGAGAATGGAAGAGAGAGGGAAAGACAGAGAGAAACATCAATGTATCGATTGGTTGCCTCCTGCAGGGGCCTGATGGGGCCTGGGCCGGGGAGGAGCCTGCAACCAAGGTATGTGCCTTTGAGCGGAATTGAACCTGGGACCCTTTGATCCACACGCTGTGGCTCCATCCACTGAATCAAACCGGCTAGGGCTTTTCCAGGATGTTTCAATGGGTCCCCAGTTATAGGAGGAAACCCCAAATCTAACCTAAGGCATATTTGGGGCCCCTGCTCAAGTGTTCTGACCAAGAAAGGGGAATGACCTGGAACCCTTTGGCTTTACATAGTACAGGGATTCGCTCATTTAGCAAATTAAAGGAAGGATGGGTAGATGCTCACCGTCACTACCTTACTTCCCAACGACTGGTCTTTTCCTTGGAGAGTGACTCCCTCCGAGATCGTCCTGACTCCAGCCTGACCGTGGAATGCCGGCCATGCCCAGTTATGGCACCAGGACCCTCTCTGATGAAATCACTCCCGGCTCCCTCTCCTGGCTGCGGTTGTTAGTTCAGGAGGCCTGAATGCAAATGGCAGCTTCAATTATTCCTCTTGGCTGTGGGAAGCCACCTGGAATGATAACATCATTAACCTCTTTTCACACGAATGGACATCTGGGTTGTTTCCAGTTGGGGCCATAATGAATAGGGCTGTTATGGTTATTCCTGCCCATGTCTTTTGGTGCCTAATGAGCAATGGATGAGCGTTCGCATTGTTTTGTGATGTTGATCTTGGTGACAATTGGTGTGCCATCAGGGGAAGGATGACTCTGTAGGGGTACCTCACTGTGGTTTTAATGTTCATTTATTTTGTCACTGAAGAGGTTGACCTTCTCAGATGTTAATGGGCCATCTGGATATTTTTTCTTGTGAGTGCCTATTTGGCTGTCAATAAGCAGTTGAATGTTTTTCTTAGTCATTTGCAGGAGCTCTTTATATATTCTGGACATGAGTCCTTTGTTGGTTATGTGTATCGAAAGCATCTTCTTCCACTCTGGGGCTTGACTCTTCACTCGGTATGGGGTGTCTTCATAAACTGAAGTTTCTAATTTTAATGATGTGCAAGTAACCTTTTTATTTGTCTTATTTAAGATATTCTTGCCTATCTTCCTATTTATTGATGTCTGTCATTTCTCTAAATGATCTCTTATTAGAATTATTTGAGGTTATTTGATGTTTTCTGATGCCATGCTAAGTGATACGATCTTTTAAACATACTTTGTATTTTAGAATAGCTTAAATTTACATAAAAGTTACAAACATACTGCAGAGAGTTCCTGTGGTAGTATAGTTTTTAAAATTAAAAAAAATCGTTTCATTTTTATGTGTTGCTGTTACATAGAAACATAATTGTATTTTGTTTATTGTCCTTGTATATATCAACTTTGTATATGTACTTATTAATTGTAATAATTTATCTGTTGATCTTTTTGGATTTTCTGTTTATCCAATTATGTCACCTGTGAACAAGACAGTTTTATTTCTTCCTTCCTAGTCCCTAAAACTTTCCCCCTTTTTTATACTGGCTTGACCCTCCAGGAAAATGTTAATGTATATCATGGTATCAAGCATCTGAATCTCTTTCCCAAACTCAGGGGGAAACTTCCAATAGTTCACCATTAAGTATGGTGTTTATTATAGAATTTTGGGTACATATTCTTTATCAGATTAATACAAGTTTCCACCCTTTTACTTTAAAAATCATAATTGGATTTTGATTTTCTCTTGGGTGTTAGATTTTATCAATTGGTTTTTTTTCCTGACTATGTGAAAGCATCTTTTTCTCCTTTATTTTTGTTACATTAAATTTTAAATGTTAAGCCAACCTTGCATTCCAGGGGTAAAACCAACCTCTGGCGATACAGTATTCTGTTTATATATCCCTGCTTTGCTGCTTTCTTATGCTTTCAAGGAAATTCTCAGGGGAAAAAAAATTTGTCCAGCATTTCTAGTTTTCTCAGTGAAAGGTTTGGTATAAAATAAGCTAGACTGCCTTTGCTGAAGTGGGAAAACTTCACATATTTTTAATTTCGGTGTGTTTATGTTTTCCTTTTCACTTTAGATCGATATTGCCGAGGGTGTGTGGCCACAAAGCTAAGGATTCTCTTTGTGCCGCAGAAGCTCCCGCTGCCTGCCAGGCTGTGACTCAGGGTGCGGGTCCCGCCCATCCAGGCAGATCGAATGCACTGGGTCTCTGCCCCGCTTCCCTGGCGCGATTGAGGCTTTTTCAGGTCACTAGGTTGCTGTTCCAGTCCAACCAGTAGACTTTGGTTACCATCGGGGCCACGAAGAGCTCAGAGGCGAGCCTGACAGCTGTGCGTTCTGCCGGTAGACCAGCGGCTGCCCACCTCCTTTCTCTGCAGCCCCCTCCATTCCTGGTGTTTCATGACATGGCTGACCTGTTACTCTGCCTTTTAAAACTGAAGTCCAAATTTCAGCACCCCATGCTTTAATTTAGCTTGGTGGCTCCCTGTGTCCTTGTGATAGGCTGGATAAACAATGCCCCACCATCCCCACAAGCCACTCCTAATCCCTAGAACCTGCGAATGTCACACAAGTGACTTGCTCTGATGTAAATTAAAGCTAAGGATCTCGAGATGGAGAGGTTATTCTGGATTATCTGCGTGGGCCCTAATTGTAATCACAGGGATCCTTCCAAGAGGGAGGCAAGAAGAACAATGGGTGCAGTAGAGGTGGTGACAAGCATGAGACTGGAGTGATTCGAGGAGGAGGTTGTGAGCCAAGGAGTGTAGGCGGCCGCAGCAGCTGAAAGGCAGGGGGTGGACTCTCCCTCAGAGGCTCCTGAAGGAGCCAGCCCTGCCCACACCTGACTGGAGCCCAGGGAGACGGAATTGGATTTCTGACTTCCAGATCTGTAAGGAAGTCCATTTGCGTTGTGTGAAGCCCTGAGTTCGTGGCAATTTGTTCCAGCGGCGACAGTAAATTAACACAGTTCTCCACTTGCATAACCAGGGAAGAGTTAGGACTCAATACAGACTTGGGATTGCTTATTGACCAAGTGAGGGTGGAGCCCGATACATAGCTTGTCCTACAAAAGCAAACCCGGGGTGGAGTCCCCAAGAGGGACATAAGCAGGACTCTGTCTACGCCAAGAGGGAGCAGGTGCAGCAGCAGGGGACACGCATGCCAGGTCCGATTCCAACGGCAGGTCCTGCGGTGAGCTGGCACAGAGAAGGGGCCTGGGATGCTGATGGCGGTCTGAGCTGTATATATTGTTAGGTATTGGGTCCTTATTCTGTTAATGAATAAACTAATAATAGAGAATTTCCACCAGGGCGTTGAACGGGGTGTTTTTGGTGTGGGTTACTGGAAGAAGGGTAGATGTGATGGAGGCACCCTATGCGATTGGGGAACTCATCACCAGGGAGGCTGGGGAGAGAAGGCATGACCGTCCCTGATGAATTGTGCCTGGACAATATGACTGAATGTTCCGCAAGTAAGTTATTTGATATTATCAGTTACTTACATGGACATAACTGAAAGTCAGAAAGGACATAAAAAATTTTGAGTAGTAAAAAAGATGTTTGGTTTTATTATTTTTTAATTTAATTACATTTATTGGGGCAACAGTGGTTAACAACATTATATAAATTTCAGGTGCAACATCTTGTATATTGCACTGAATGCTCACCACCAGAGTCTAGTCTCCTTCCGTCATCATCTACTTGGCTCCTTTCATCCTCTCCCACTTGCCTTCCCTGCTGGTAACTATTGTACTATTGTCTGTGTCTGTGAGTTTGTTTGTTAGGTAGCTTGTTGCCTTTTGTTTTCTAGCTCACATATGAGCAAAGTCATGCGGTTCTTATCCTTTTCCATCTGACATTTCATTTAGCACGATACTCTCAAGATCCATCTATGCTGATCAAATGGTGATATTTCATCATTTTTATGGCTGAGTAGCATTCTGTTATATATATAGGTACCACTGTATCCAATCATCCATTGGCTACTGTGCATCATGCTGCAATGAACAATAGAGGGATATATATTTTTACTAATACATTTTTTAGAAAAATTTTGGGTAGGTACCCAGAAGGGGGATTGCTGAGTCATATGGTAGCTCTATTCTTAATTTTTTGAAGAACCTCCATACTGTTTCCCAAAGAGGCTGCGCCAATTTACATTTCCACTAGCAACGTACAAGGGTTCCCTTTTCTCCACATCCTCTCCAACCCTTGTGCTTTCTTACCTTCTTTATAGTTGGCATTCTAACAGGTGTGAGGTGGTATCTCATTTTGGTTTTGATTCGCATTTCCCTAGTAGCTGGTGAAGTCGAGCACCTTTCCATATGTCTGTTGCCATCTGTGTGTCCTCCTGGGAGAAGTGCCAGTCCAGGACCTCTGCCCATTTTTAATTGGATTGTTTGTTGCTTTTTGTTGTTGAGTTGTGCGAGTTCTTTATATATTTTGGATATTAGCCCCTCATCAGAGGTATTGTTTGCAAATATCTTCTCCCATTCGGTTGGTTGCCTTTTTGTTTTGTTGATGGTTTCTTGTGCTTTTCAGTTGGATGCAGCCCATTCATTTATTTTTGCTTTTATTTCCCTTGCATTAGGGGTCAAGTTCCCCTGAACTCTCTGAGGTAAAGATCCATAAGTTTAGTGCCTATGTTTTCTTGTATGGATTTGATTATTACAGGTCTTATTGTCAAGTCTTTAATCCATTTTGAGTTAATTTTTGTGTGTGGTGTCATTCTTCTGCATGACCTTCCAATTGTCCTGACACCATTTATTGAAGAGGCTTTCCTTTCTTCATTATATTTTTTGACTACTTTGTAAAAAATTAGTTGCCCCTCTATGTGTGGGTTTATTTCTGGGCTCTCAGTTCTATGCCATTGGTCTGTGTGTCTATTTTTCTACCAATACTCTATTTTTTTTAAATTGTTGTAGCTTTGCAATATAATTTGAAGTCAGGAAGTGTGATACCTCCTGCTTTGTTCTGTTTTCTCAGGATTGTTTTGGCTATTTGGGGTCTTTTGCAAAAGTTCCATACAAATTTGATGATTTTTTGGTTGTATTTCTTAGAAAGATGCCATTGGGATTTTTTAAAAAAATTAAATCTTTATTGTTCAGATTATTACATTTGTTCTTCTTTTTTTCCTCCATAACTCCCCACCTCCCAGTTCCCGCCCCACCCTCCGCCCTCACTCCCCACTATCCTCATCCATAGGTGCACGATTTTTGTCCAGTCTCTTCCCTCATCTCCACACCCCTTTCCTCCTGCCCAAGAATAGTCAGTCCATTCCCTTTCTATGTCCCTGC
>NW_006293088.1:7389613-7391561 GCF_000327345.1 Myotis davidii | reverse complement strand
TGAGGCTATCCAGCAAATGCCTCTGTGCAGGGCTTGGGCAGGGTGGGTCCCAGGGGATCAACAGGGTGGCAGAGCGAGCAGTTATGGCTGCTCTCAGTCCCGTCCCCAGGGGCTCTGCCTCTCTGAGTCCCAGCAACCGCTGCAAACCTCGGAGAGAAAGCTACCTTCGAGTTCTGACCGAAGCCATACAGTCCCGCTTCTCCCATTTGAGTCTGGGTCCCTAAAAACTTGCCCGGATCTGGAGCTCAGAGTCTGCGACTCCCTCCCGATTGAAAACGCCAACCGCGCCCTCCGCCACCAGCCCGCTCTGAATACACTCTGCACCTTAGTATTTGACTTCAGCACTGCGCCTCCTCTGAGTCTCGGTATGCTATTTATTCTCTTTCCTCCTAGTTGTAGAACTTCCACTCAGCCAGCCTTCCTGTGGTTCTAGATGATGTCCGTTCCGTCTTTTAGTTGTATTTTTGAAGTGGTTGTTCGAGGCAGCAAACTCCGGTGTTAACCTATGCCACCATCTTGGTTTCTCCACCATTGGGATTTTGATGGGGATTGCATTTGCCACTGGGATTTTGATGGGGATTGCATTAAATCTGTGTAGTGTTTTAGTTAATACGGCCATTTTAACTATGTTAATTCCTCCAATCCATGAACATGGCATACCTTTCCATTTCTGTGTGTCTTCAGTTTCTTTTAACAATGTCATATAGTTTCCAGTGTACAGGCCTTTCACTTTCTTTGCTGAGTTTATTCCTAGGTATTTTACTCTTTTTGTTGCAATTGCAAATGGGGGTCTTTTCTTCATTTACTTTTCCATTTTATTGTTAGTATTTAGGAACACAACAGATTTCTGTACATTGATTTTATGTCTTGCTACTTTACCATATTTGTTTTTTGTTTCTAATAGTCTTTTGGTGGAGTCTTTAGGGTTTTCTATATATAGAATTATGTTATCTGCAAATGGTGACAGTTTCACTTCTTCATTCCCAATTTGGATGCTTTTTATTTCTTTCCCTTGACTGCTTGCTTTGGCTAGGAGTTCCAGAACTATGTTGCATAACATTACTTGTTCCTGATCTTAGAGGAAAAACTTATAGTTTTTCATCATTGAGTATAGTATTAGCTGAGGGTTTGTCATATATGGCCTTTATTATGTTGAGTACTTTCCTTTTATACCCATTTTATTGAGTGTTTTAATAATACATGGATGTTGTATCTTATCAAATGCTTTATCTGCATCTATTGATACAATCATATGGCTTTTATCTTTTATTTTGTTACTGTGGCATAACACATTAATTAATTTGCATATCTTGAACCACCCTGTGTCCCTGGAATGAATCCAGTTGATGATGCATTATCTTTTGAATATATCACTGTATTCAATCTGCTAGTATTTTGTTGAGGATTTTTGCATCTATCTCCATCAGAGATATAGGCCTGTAATTTTCTTTTTTGTGTGTTGTCCTTGCCTGGTTACGGTATTAGGGTAATGTTGGCCTTGTAAAATGAGTTAGGAAGTATTCCCTCTTCTTGAATTTTTTGGAAGAGTTTGTGGAGGATAGGTATTACATATTCTCTGAATGTTTGGTAGAATTCACTAGGGAAGCCATTTGGTTCTGGACTTACACTTTTTGGGAAGTTTTTTATTTTAATTGGTTATTGCTTAAAGTATTACAAAGAGTAGTACCTTTGTCTCCTCTTTTTTTCTCCCCTTGACCCTCCCCTGGCCTCCCATGCCCTCCAGTGTCTTGTGTCCATTGGTTATGCTCGTATGCATGCATACAAGTCCTTCGGTTGATCTTACCCGCTCCCGCCAACCCCCAACCCTCTCTGGCCTTCAGTTTGACAGTTTGTTTGAGGCAGCTCTGCCTCTGTATCTATTTTTGTTCATAAGTTTATAATGGTCTTTATTATCCATAAATGAGTGAGATCATGTGGTATTCTTCTT
>NW_006293088.1:7385557-7389295 GCF_000327345.1 Myotis davidii | reverse complement strand
TTTTAACTTTTTGAGGAAACTCCATACTGTCTTCCATAGTGGCTGCACCAGTCTGCATTCCCACCAGCAGTGCACGAGTGTTCCTTTTTCTCCACATTTGTGGAAAAGTTTTTGATGACTATTTTAATTTCCTTATTGCTGATCTATTTAGGTTTTCTAGTTCTTCATGGGTCAGTCTACAGGGGTGGGCAAACTTTTTGACTCGAGGGCCACAATGGGTTCTTAAACTGGACCGGAGGGCCGGAACAAAAGCATGGATGGAGTGTTTGTGTGAACTAATATAAATTCAAAGTAAACATCATTACATAAAAGGGTACGATCTTTTGTTTCAATAGTTTCATTCATTTCAAACGGGCCGGATCTGGCCCGCGGGCCGTAGTTTGCCCACGGCTGGAGAAAGACTGAAATTTTTAAGAATTTGTCCTGTCTTCCAGGTTATCAAATTTGGTGGAGTATAGCCCTTCATAGTATTCTTGTATAGTCTTTTGTATTTCTGTGGTGTCCACTGTAACTTCTCTTTCATTTCTGATAATATTTGAATCTTTTCTCTTTTTTTCTTTCCTAGACAGAGGTTTGTTAATCTTACTTATCTTTTTGAAGAACCAACTCTTTGTTTCATTAACTTTTTCTATTGTCTTTTTGTTCTCTATTTCATTTAGTTCTGCTGTAATTTTTGTTGTTGTTAATCTTCACCAAAGGATATTTTTCAATTGATTTTTAGAAAGAATGGAAGAGAAAGACAGAGAAATATCAGTGTGAGAGAAACACATCAATGGTTGCCCCCTGCATGAGCCCCGACCAGGCCCCGGGCTGGGGAGGAGCCTGCAATCAAGGTACATGCCGTTGACCGGAATCAAACCCAGGACTCTGGTCTGCATGCCGACACTCTATCCACTAAGCCAGGGGTGGGCAAACTTTTTGACTCAAGGGCCACAGTGGGTTCTTAAACTGGACCGGAGGGCCGGAACAAAAGCATGGATGGAGTGTTTGTGTGAACTAATATAAATTCAAAGTAAACATCATTACATAAAAGGGTACGGTCTTTTTTTTTTTTTTAGTTTTATTTGCATATATGCAGAACCCATGGACGCAGACAGTGGGGTAGTGAGGGCCTAGGGTGGGGGACAGGAGTGGGCGGGAGGGGGTTGATGGGGGACAAAAGGGGACATATTTAATATTTTCAACAATAAAGATTTAAAAAATAAAAATAAAAAAATCCTTCTAAACAGAAAAAATATATACATATGTTTTTTTATAAAAGGTTCATAGAACATTGGCATGTTAACATGTGACAGGCTCTCACAGCATGTCACCAGTCACCCTCCCACATGCCCTTCCAGGGGTGGGCAAACTTTTTGACTCGAGGGCCACAATGGGTTCTTAAACTGGACCGGAGGGCCGGAACAAAAGCATGGATGGAGTGTTTGTGTGAACTAATATAAATTCAAAGTAAACATCATTACATAAAAGGGTACGGTCTTTTTTTTTTTTTTAGTTTTATTCATTTCAAATGGGCTGGATCCGGCCCGTGGGCCATAGTTTGCCCACGGCTGCATTAAGCCAAACTGGTTAGGGCTCTGCTGTAATTTTTATTTTCCTTTTGACTTTGGGCTTTATTTGTTGTTCTTTTTCTAGTTCTTTAAAGTGAAATGTTAGATTGTTTATTTGCGATTTTTCTTCTTTCTCCCCCGCCCCCCCCCATAGTTCATTATAATACATTTACTTTAAAAATATATCCCATAGCATGGAACAGAATGCAGAATCTCAGAGGGAAGGTGGGGGAGGGAGGGTGGCTGGGTGGTAATCAACCAAAGACCTTGTGTGCATATATGCAGAACCCATGGACGCAGACAGTGGGGTAGTGAGGGCCTAGGGTGGGGGACAGGAGTGGGCGGGAGGGGGTTGATGGGGGACAAAAGGGGACATATTTAATATTTTCAACAATAAAGATTTAAAAAATAAAAATAAAAAATCCTTCTAAACAGAAAAAATATATACATATGTTTTTTTATAAAAGGTTCATAGAACATTGGCATGTTAACATGTGACAGGCTCTCACAGCATGTCACCAGTTCTGTGATAGCAAGAATGCTTCCAAGTGTTGTCAACTTCACAACCACAAGTCACCATCTGAGTTTTAAATATATACAAGTTTTAAAATAAAAAGTGAATTAAACAGTGGAAAGTTCCTGTAGCAATGCTTATTAGTGAATTAACATTAGTTAATTCGTTAAATGTAGATGGTTCATAATCATTTACAATATCAACTTACCTGCCAAAAAATCCGCAAAAAAAGCAAAAGGCCTTTCAATAAGTTCCATAGTCCAAAATTGCTTGCTATTCGCTGTCTTCTACTTTTTCTTTTTGTTGGCTCTCCTGATTCTACTCTGCGCTTTGCTGTTTATTATTATCACTAGAGGCCTGGTAATAAGAGGTCCCTAGGCCTGGCCTGCGGGGATCGGGCTGAAACCGGCTCTCTGATATCTCCCAAGGGGTCCAGGATTGCGAGAGGGCGGTTCTCGGGTGACGCATCCCAAAATTGGGGTCCCTCCTCTCTGGTTCCGGGTAATCACCGGAGAACCGCAGTTGCCAAGTCACCACAGCTTGGCAGCTCCTGCGTTGAGCATCTGCCCCCCAGTGGTCAGTGCGCATCATAGCTACCAGTTGGCTGGTCAAACGTTTGGCAGGTACGCTGGTCACTTAGACTTTTATATATAGAGATTTTTAAATATTTTTATTGATTTCAGAGAGGAAGGGAGAGGGAGGGAGAGAGAGATAGAAATATCAAGGATGAGAGAAAATCATTGATTGGCTGCCTCCTGCACACCCCCTACTGAGAATCGAGCCCACAACCGGTATGTGCCCTGACCAGGAATCAAACCGTGACCTCCTGGTTCATAGGTTGACACTCAGCCACTGAGCCACACCAGCAGGCTCCTCTGTGGTTCTTTAGAAATATGATCATCTTTTTCTTTCTTTCTTTTTAAAAAAAATATTTTATTGATCTTAGAGAGGAAGGAAGAGGGAGGAGAAATATAAACATCAACGATGGGAGAGAATCACTGATGGGCTGCCTCCTGCACACCCCCTACTGGGGATCGAGCCCACAACCCAGGCATGTGCCCTTGACCGAATGGAACCGGGTGCCCTTCGATCTGCAGTCTGACGCTCTATCCACTGAGCCACACCGGCGAGGGCCATGCTCATCTTTTTCATCATCTGATTCTACTGTTTCTCCTTCTGGTAGAAGCCTGGCTTCTCTGAGCCGAGTCACCTCCATTGTCCTCCTGCCTGTTAGACCAGTTGCACCACAGCCAGCCCCGGAGGGAGGCTTCTGCTCCGTGTGCAGGTGTCAGGAGGGGTGGAGGGTTTGAATTCCAGATTTTGAATTCCTTTGGAGGCTCCTCAGGAATTTTTATTTCTGAGGCCACGTGCCTCTTCCAGGCTACCTGCTTGTTGAGCGGATTGTAGAGAAAGGAGGGCAGTCCCTACCTGGCCCTCCCTTGGTTTCCCCTTCAATGGGTGGGTGGGGCGGGGGTGGGTTGTCGCATCTGCCACTTCGTCTGTTCTACTGGGTTTAGCCGAAATGTGTACTGGTCACTCAGGCTAGAATGGTGCTTCTGCCCCCTTGCAACCTGCTGAGTGAGGGCAATAATCCAACACCCCCGACCTGCCCCTCTGCCCCTATCACCCGCCCTGCCGCCTGCCGCCCTGCTGCC
This sequence comes from Myotis davidii, assembly GCF_000327345.1. NCBI lineage: Eukaryota > Metazoa > Chordata > Mammalia > Chiroptera > Vespertilionidae > Myotis > Myotis davidii. The sequence continues at coordinate 7,385,576 of NW_006293088.1, read as the reverse complement.
TGCCACCTGCAGCCTGCTG
>NW_006293088.1:7384145-7385421 GCF_000327345.1 Myotis davidii | reverse complement strand
AGCCCTGCCGCCTGCCACCTGCCACCCTGCCGCCCTGCCCCAATCATCCGCCCTGCCACCCTGCTGCCTGCCACCTGCCGTGACGTGTGCCAGTCATTCAGGCTGCTGCTGCCACGGGCCCCGTGCGGCTGGTTGCTGAGTGGGTGCTGCAATCCCACCCTCCTCTGCTGAGGCGTCTGCCAGGGCTGGGCTGTGTCTGTCTCTGTCCATCCTCCCCCACTCTCTGCGCCCCCCACTCCCATCCACCCACCTCCAGGTGTCCCGGAGCGCTGATCTCTCGGGCATGCTTGTGTGTTGTGAGTGAATTCTTGTGGGATTATAGTTGCCCAACTTGCTATAACTCTTAGGGGAGAGACCAGGGAGTCTCCTCATGTCGCCGAGCTGCTAAGGTCACCCTTGTGCTTTGGTTTTAGTACAGCTGCCAGGCCCTCAGTTTCCCTCTGTCCACTCTCCTTGTGCATGTAGCTCTAGTCTAAGAAGTAGAGTCATCAGATTTCTGGACAAACAGATAAAAATACAGCAAATAAGAAGCCAGGAGGTGAAGAGAGGCAGACAGACAACCCTAAGAGGCCGCAGTTGGCAGCCGACATTGCAATGCTGACCATAAACAATGCGCTGAGGGAGGAAACCAAGATGGCGGCATAGGTAAACACCGGAAATTGCTGCCTCACACAACCACTTCAAAAATACAACTTAAAAAACAAAACAAAAACAACTAAAACACAAAACGGACATCATCCAGAACCACAGGAAGGCTGGCTGAGTGGAAATTCTACAACAAGAAGGAAAGAGAAAAGCACACTGAGACTCAGAGGAGGTGCGGAGGTGGAGTGCAGAGGTACAGACGCACATGTGGAAAGGGCTGGCAATTGAGGACTCGGTTGCCTTTTTCAATCAGGAGGGAGTCTCAAGCTCCTGACTGCTCTGAACTCCAGGTCCGGACGAGTCTCTGGGGACCCAGACTCATATGGGGAGAAACTGGACTGTCTAGCATCAGGACAGGAATGCGAGGACAGCTTTCTTTCAGAGGTGCTTGCAGCGATCATTGTTCCTGCGCGGGGACGCGGGGACACGGGGACCTCTCCTGTGCAGGGCTGACTGGCTGCCATTGCTATTGGCTCTGCCCTGGTGATTCCAAGACCCCGCCCCACCCAATTTATAATCCCACCCAAGTTGTGCACAGCAGCTTTTGCATATGAATGGCCTGTCCTTTCTCAGCCTAAAACGTGTTAAACAGGCAACAGCAGCAGCGGTTTGCCTTGCTACACAGCTGGAC
>NW_006293088.1:7379049-7383409 GCF_000327345.1 Myotis davidii | reverse complement strand
AGCTGCCACAGCCAAAAAAAACCTAGAAATCATCTTTAATTTCTGTCTTCCCTCATCCCCAAATCCAGTTCTTCCTGACGACTCTTACATCCAGACATAGCCTGAATCCTCCCACATCTGTCTCTCTCTACTGTTGTCCCCTGTTCAGACCACCACCTGCCTTTGGCCTGGAGACCCGTTTGCTAGCTGACTTCAGAGCTGCTCTCATATAATCATCTCTTCCCACAGTGTCCAGAGTGAACTTTAAATGTGCAAATCAGATCTTATCGCCTCCTGTTTAAAACCTTTGCGTGACTTCCCATTGCACTTAGAATAAATCCAAATGCTTGCTCTGGCCTACAGGTCCTGTGTGATCTGCCCCCTATCAGCTCCCCAGGGTTCCTGTCAGAGAGTCCCTTCACTGACTGTCCCTCCGTTTTCATGCTTCGTAGAGTCATGCCCACCTTAGGGCACTGGCGGAGCCACCCCAGGTCTTCACTGACAGGTGCTTCTTTCTTTGTCTTGCTGGTCTCAGCTTGAAGATCTCCGCTTCAGTGAGATCTCTCCGGAGCTATGGAGGGGAAAAAGAGGAATAACTGTAATAATCTGAACAATAAAGATTTAATTAAAAAAGAAAATAAATGCGCTGAACACGCTGGTCCCTCCAGGTGCCCCTGCGGCCCAGCCCTGCCCGGGTCCCTCAATCTGCCCCCAGCCCCCAACTTCAGGGCTGACTTCTGGCATGCTGGGGCTCACGGACCTGCTCTGGTACCGAGTCCCATTTCCCATCTGATGGGCCATGGAGGTTAACAGTGTGAATATCACCTAGCGTAGACCGTGGTCAGCAAACTGCAGCTCGCGAGCCACATGCGGCTCTTTGGCCCCTTGAGTGTGGCTCTTCCTAAGCCCAGGGACAGAGAATCTTCCTGGACTTGTAAGTTCTTAATTAGGAGTACCCTAATTAAGTTAATAACAATGTACCTACCTATATAGTTTCAGTTTAAAAAATTTGGCTCTCAAAAGAAATTTCCATCGTCATACTGTTGCTATTTGGCTCTGTTGACTAATGAGTTTGCCGACCACTGCCCTAGGAGCGTAGGTGTATATTGCTTTAACAACTGAATAAGCTAGCTGACTGCCCCGCCTCAATATCAGATATAGGAAATAAAAACCAATAAGTTAGGGGTCCTTTCATGTGGGGAGAACAGCCATATACAGCTATAGGCCCTGTGGGCATCTAGATGTTACAATGCAGGGTAATAATTTTCATACTAATGGGGCCTCGGTCATTAAGTTTAATTACATTTATCTTTTTAAGAAAAGCAGGGATGAGCGTGATATGTTTTAGAAGTTTTAATCCCAAAAGGACGAAACGTCTTGCTGCTCAGGTAGAACTGAGCCTTTAACCATCTAGAGAAGTCTCCTGTCCAGGAAGACTTGTTTTTACGATTCCAGAGCCGAAACTCCTGCATGAAACAGAACAATGTCCCATCTGTGTTACTTACAGATCAGATGTACACAGTCTTCTGGAGCCAGACTCATCCTCCAGGCCAGGCCTGCACCAACCTGGGCCCTGGTGCACCTGGGCTGGTCCCTCTCCCTGTCCCTGGGCTGGTCCCCCTCCCTGTGCACCTGGGCTGGTCCCCCTCCCTGTGCACCTGGGCTGGTCCCCCTCCCTGTCCCTGGGCTTCCGTTTACCTTGGCTGACAGAGCCTCCCTGCTCACCTGGGCTCACCACGTCCTGCTCCTTCTCTTTCTTGGCCTCCGCGGGCCTTCGTCATGGCGCTGTGGCGGCCCCAGGAAGAACAAAAGCTCCTTTCTCGTGTTGACGCTATGTTGTGCTGAAAATGTCAGCCCATCTCCCGGATAGGGTTCAGCCTAAGACACGACCTTCATGCCCTGGAGACATGGTTGGATGGAGGCAGGAGAAGCCAGTCCAGAGTCTAGTGTGACACTAAAACAACAAAACCCAAACCCCCAACCGCAACAAACAAATACAAGGAAACTCCAGTACATGGAAAGTTTTAGGGCCAAAGACGACAGTGAGTTAGAAAGAAGGCGACAAGAGTGATGCTGCCTGACTGTGGCTGATGTCCTTGGAGTGTGTGACACAGGAGACGAAGGGACCCTCTTCCTTTAGTCATGTTCCCTCATCAGCGCTGGGCCTGTCTGGTCCGATTGATCAATGAGCTTAATTCCTGACCCTCACTGCCCATGAGCCAGATGACCAGCCACGCAGGCTCATGCCAAGGACCGGAGACCCCAGGGCAAAGCCGGGACGAATAGGTTGCCGTGGGCTCCACGGCGGGGCTGCTACAATAAGAGACTCACACAGGGATCTGAGGACTGTGGGGGGGTAGCGAAGGCACCAGGGCTCCCCAGGGTTCCCGGAGTGTGACCCGCAGGACAGCGGGTCTTTGTGGGGGACAGAGGCAGGAGCCAGGGGCAAAGGACACTCGCCCTCTCCAGCAAAGGCCTATGCGGGGCCACTCCTGGAGCCCTCCTCTCTCGGAGCACCTGCTCCTGCACCCTCTCCCTCCCGCGGCTCCTCGTCTCTGTCCTGTGCAGCACCTGACCCCATCCTGCGCTAGTGAACTCCACTGTGTTTCCTGCCAGTGGGACCCTGGGCCTGCCTAAAGGTCAAGGCCCGTCCTCGCCATCCTCAGCAGAGACGGGATCTGGGAGGCGGCCCTTCGGCAGGGCCGGGCCCAGCGGGCAGGGTGTGACTCGTCACTAAGACTGCAGAGTGGGGTTCTCACCCCAGCAAATGCGGACAAGAGCTCAGTGGGTTGGAGGAGTTCATTTTTGCCTCTGGTTCCCTCACTAACAGACTGGGCGACAATGATAAACCGCATCCTTTCTCCGTAGGATGAGGGGTCTGAGTAGATGAAAATGCCGTTTGTCCCAGCTGCCGCTCTGAGAACAACACACACACCCGTGTTAATCCCCGGGAGGGAGGTACATCTCCGAATCCTGGGAAACGCAGGCACAGGGGGGTTGAGTCACTTGCCACAAGTCCCACAGCTGGTGAGCGGCGGGCAGGGATCTGAGCACCGTCTGTCTGGCTTCAGCGTCCTTGCCCTTCTCCATGCCCTTCACCTGGCTGGACTCACATGCCATGTTGCTCTCTGGGCATCCCTGGACTGGGGGGTGGGGGAGAGTTGGCGGTGAGATGGACGAGGCTGGGGCCTCGCTCTGTGCTCTGGAATAGGCGGTCTGTTGTATGGGCCAGGGCACAAGCACCCCCTAGGAGCACTGCCCTAGGCCTGTGTCCTCTCTGAAGGGCACGCGAAGCGCTGGCCGGTCAGCAGGTACCAATCAAAAGGCTCTCTGTGGGCTCAGTTCAAGGGCTGTTGACCCCAGCGGACGCAGGAGGTGAGGCCACCCTTCGCTGACGCTCGGCCAGGCATTGCTCTGACATGGTCCATTGCTTTGGGTGAGACGGAACTTACCCAGTTGTCGGAACAAAGGCATTTCATGGGGACACATGCACCCCAGCAATTCGGTGGCCCGGAGGCCCGCCCGGGGACGTGCTCCTGAGTGGGGGATTCAGGGTTCACCGCTGACTTCAGAGGGAGGCGAAGACACCACGGCCTCCATTGCCAGTCTCCATCCCAGGCCCACGCGTGGGGGCAGATCGTGTCCTGAGGTACCTGGCTGAGGGCAGCTGACGTCAGCAGCGGGTGGCTGGGGACAATTGCCGAGACACAGGAAATGCCAGGCGGGACCTGGCAACGGTGCGCAGGCCCTGGCGATGGCCCTGCCAGGCCCCTGGCCGGGCCCCAGAGCGCTGCTGGCCGGGAGCGAGGCGCGGAAGCAGCTCTGTTCCTGGGAAGCCCCTCCCTGCCCTGGGCCTCCCCTCCCAGGTGTCCCCGTCCACAAAGGCCGCCCTGTGTGGCCTTCACGTGCGTTTTCCCAAGTCAGGACACGGAACAGCCAGACCCATAGGCTGCCTGGCCATGGCCGCGCGCGATGGAGGCCAGGTGCACACCGCCCGCCACGTGAGCGCGTCAGAAGGGCCACTGTGGGAGGTGCCCCCGAGGCTGGACCAACCAGCCAGACGTGGACAATTGTGACTTACAGCGGGTCTCGGAGCTTTTAAAAGGAGAGCGTCCCTGAACGGGCCCTGATTCCGGACCTGCCGCGCCATGAGGACGCTCATCACCCTGCCCCTGCTCTTCCTGGGAGTCCTGGCCCATCAGGACTGGACGTACACAGGTGAGCCCCACCCCAGAGCTCGGGGGCCCCGTGACCCTCCTGAGGACCCCGGGGAAGCCTGGCATTTCAAGCGTGGGAGCTCCCCACACGGGATCATGTGTGCCCTCCGCTGGGGCCCGCCCCGCGCCGGCTGCAGGGCTCGGGGTGAGGAGGACGCACCGCC
>NW_006293088.1:7378182-7378640 GCF_000327345.1 Myotis davidii | reverse complement strand
TAAAAACAAATCCTCTGGTGAGGATTTAAAAAACACACAAGAAACTAAGGGCTGCCTGCCGCAGCCTCCAGGGCCCGGGAGCGCTCTTCTCGGCTGTCTCATGAGACGGGGCTGCCCCAGAACGTCCCGATGGCCGAGGACCCGGGCACCCAGGCCTCTGGGGGCCCCCAGCTGCCCGCCCTCGGTCGCCAGGACCCTGCTGACACTGTAATCTACACTTGACTGAACCCCGACTTTTACCTGTGAAATGGAAGCCCCTGGCACTTAGCCCCGTGGGAGCCAAGAACAGGCAGGCCGTGTCTGTGGGGCTTGGACGCGAAACACCCCTGCCCGTGGCAGTGCCCAGAGCGCCTGCCTCCGCCCCGTCTTTTCTGAGCTGCCCCGAGGCAGGGCCCCGATAGGACGCAGACGCAGGACCAGGAGCAGACACGGTGTGGGGCCCCCTCTGCACAGCCCGG
>NW_006293088.1:7374694-7377785 GCF_000327345.1 Myotis davidii | reverse complement strand
GGCTCGCCCTTCCCAGGCCCCGGCTCACCTGCGCTCTTGGGCTTGGACACGTTCCTGCCCCCGGCTGCCCCCGAGCCTGGGCCCTGTCCTTTGCTTTCTTGGCCTGTGAGTGGGAAACAAAGTTGTCACAAAGGGCTGCCCGCTGGCCTGGCCGGGTGGCTCAGGGGGTTGGAGCATCGTCCCGTACACCAAAGGCTGTGGGCTCGATTGCTGGTCAGGGCACTCACCTAGGTTGCGGGTTCGACCCAGTTGGGGTGTGTATGGAAAGCGACCAATAGCTGTTTCTCTCTTAGATCAATGTTCTTTCCTCCCTACCTCCCTCCCTCCCTCCCTCCCTCCCTCGCTCCCTCTCTAAAACCAATAAAAACAAATCCTCTGGTGAGGATTTAAAAAACACACAAGAAACTAAGGGCTGCCTGCCGCAGCCTCCAGGGCCCGGGAGCGCTCTTCTCGGCTGTCTCATGAGACGGGGCTGCCCCAGAACGTCCCGACGGCCGAGGACCCGGGCACCCAGGCCTCTGGGGGCCCCCAGCTGCCCGCCCTCGGTCGCCAGGACCCTGCTGACACTGTAATCTACACTTGACTGAACCCCGACTTTTACCTGTGAAATGGAAGCCCCTGGCACTTAGCCCCGTGGGAGCCAAGAACAGGCAGGCCGTGTCTGTGGGGCTTGGACGCGAAACACCCCTGCCCGTGGCAGTGCCCAGAGCGCCTGCCTCCGCCCCGTCTTTTCTGAGCTGCCCCGAGGCAGGGCCCCGATAGGACGCAGACGCAGGACCAGGAGCAGACACGGTGTGGGGCCCCCTCTGCACAGCCCGCCCCCGACACGGGAGGCACCCATTCGGGCGGACCTATGTCCCGTTAGGCCAAGGGCAGCGGGACTAGGGACACTTCAGGGAGACACAGAGGGTCCAGCTTTGGGGCGGCCGGCCAGCCCTGGCCGCTGGGTGCTGGGCTAAGGAACCCATGAGGCCGTGGCCCCGCTGAGAGGGCAAGGATGAGAGGGAATGCCAACAGCCCAGCCATGGGGCTGTGGCCTGCAGACAGCCACCAAGGGCCCGGAGGACTGGGGCAGCTACTGCCAGGGCCTCCTGGAATACTGAGCCCTGCAAACCCTGCCCCCCACCCCCAGGGCTGGCAGGGGTCTGGGCCAGGGCCTTCCATCTTGAGCTGCGCATCCGCCTCCCGGAGAGAATTGTTTAAACCTGGTCTGGACATCACGTAGAGAAGCGCAGAAAGGACTTGCTGTTGCAAAGCCAAGAAGCTGCTCAAGTTCCCGGTCAAAGTCCTCCTTAACACAAGCTGTGCCCTTTTCACGCAGCTGGGCCCCTGGGGGCGGGGGGCGGGACTTGGACCCGAAGGCACAGGGGGTGAGACCAGGACCCACAGCTGTTCTGAAGTCATCGCTCTCCCCACTGTGGCTGGGAGAGATACATTTCCTTACTTTGATATATATATTTATTGATTTCAGAGAGGAAGGAAGAGAGAGATAGAAGCATCAATCATGAGAGAGAATCATTGATTGTCTGCCTCCTGCACGCCCCACATTGGGGATGGAGCCCACAACCCAGGCGTGTGCCCTGACGGGGAATTGAACTGTGACCTCCTGGTTCATAGGTCGATGCTCAACCACTGAGCCACGCGGGCCGGGCTGCTCTGATATGTTTTAACCAGTTATTTGCTCATCTTTGAATCCGGTGCTTCCCTTCTTGCCCCGAGTCCAGACCTGGTCTTTAGGGACCAGGAACCAGGTGGGAGGTCCTGCCGGCGGGCGTGGGGGCCGTGTCACTCTCAGGGGTGGGGGTTGGGTAGGACACGGTGGCATCCAAGGAAACGGGAAAACCCATGCTCTCCGTTCGCAGAAGGTCCTGGGCTCAGTGATGGCCAAGCCCAAGGAGCCCCTAACGCACTTATCCGCTGCCCGCCCTTCAGAGGGAAACTGAGGCTGTGTAGTCACCACTGTTTTCAAAACACCAAGTTGTGCCCTAACCGGTTTGGCTCAGTGGATAGAGCATCGACCTGCGGACAGAAGGGTCCCAGGTTCGATTCTGGTCAAGGGCATGTACCTGGGTTGTGGGCTCGATCCCCAGTAGGGGTCATGCAGGAGGCAGCTGATCGATGCTTCTCTCTCATTGATGTTCTCCCTTCCTTTCTGTAAAAATCAATTAAAAATATATTAAACACACAAACACACACACACACACACACACACACCAAGTCATATCTATAGGGCTGGGGTCCCTGGAGTGGATTCAGATGTCCCTCCCACCCTCTTCTGAGGCCCTGGGTCTGCTTTCTACAAGGCAGCCTGGCCTTGACCCTGGCATCCTGCTGGCCACTGGGGGCCCCGGCTGGGCAGGCTCTGCTGTGAGTGGCAGGCTCTGACCTTTGCCATAAGTGGGGCGCCCCAGGGAGGGCCCTGACCTGTGCTCCCCTTTGTTCTCTCCCTCTTCAGAGGGGCCGAACGATGAGACACACTGGCCCGAGGAGTACCCCACCTGCGGGGGGGACAGACAGTCGCCCATCGACGTGCAGAGGAAGAAGGTGCGGTACAACCCCTCCCTGAAGGCGCTGAACCTGACCGGCTACGAGGCGCAGGGCGGCGACTTCGTCATGACCAACAACGGCCACACAGGTGAGGGGAGGGCGAGGCTCCTGACCAGGGTGGTCGCAGGGCATCTAGAGCAGCGGTCGCCAACCTTTCGAACGTCTCGGACCCTCCGTGGTGCGGACCACCTGGCGACCGCTGCTCCAGAGCACAGCCTGGAGGGGGACCGGTGTTGGGCCCTGAAGTGAGGAGGCTCTTACGAAGGTGTGCGGCCTCTGTCCTGAGCCTCTGTCCCCACTGGTCCCTCGGTCCCTGCCAGCCTCTCCTGTGCCCACTCAGACCAGCCAGAGGCAAACCCAGCACGGCAGACAGCCTGTGCGGTGGCCATGCTGCCGAAGCCGCAGCCCCGCTGGTTTTGCTCCCTGATCTGTGCCCCTGTCTGATTTTCCTCCTTTTCTCTCTGGAGTCTGATTCGCTCACAGTGCCCACAGGAAGCCCAGGGTTTCTCAGAGGCTTAAGAGAAGCCCTGTGCTCCCTTCCCTC
>NW_006293088.1:7368948-7374643 GCF_000327345.1 Myotis davidii | reverse complement strand
GAAGTCTGGACCAGACCATGGAACATCCATGCTCTGCGTTTGCAGAACGTCCCGGCGGCCAGCAGCCCGTTCCTCTGGGGTCCCCTCAGCTTGTCAACCAGAATACACGCACAGCTCGCGCACGTGACTCAGTGACTCAGATTTCTCTCGTGTTTTTGAAAGAGTCGTATAGCTCAGCTTCCACAATGACCTGGCTACTCTGTAGAATGGCTGTGTTTTCAGCACACTCCACGCCCTTCAGGTGACCCTGCTCGCGGCACGCTAGCCAGGCTGTCCCGCTCATTCCGGGACCAGGGAGGCTGCCTTCCCGGGAGGCCTGGCCCATCGGCCGCCTGCACCCCTGGCCGCCCCCCCACCCCATCCCCCGTTTTCTCTTCCAGTGCAGATCAGCCTGCCCCCCACCATGCGCATGACCACGGCCGAGGGCACCGAGTACATCGCCGTGCAGATGCACTTCCACTGGGGCGGCGCGGCCTTGGAGATCAGCGGCTCTGAGCACACCATCGACGGGCTCAGATATGCGGCTGAGGTACCGTGAGCGCCCCGCCAGGTCCGCCTCCCTCAAACCCCAGTCACTCTTCTTTTCTCCTTTGAATCTATTTTTATTGATTTCAGAGTGAAAGGGAGGGTGAGAGAGAGAGAAACACCGATGTGAGAGAGACGCATCGATTGGTTGCCTCCTGCAGAGGCCCCAACCAGGGCCAGGGATTAAGCCTGCAACCCAGGTTTGTGCTCTTGACTGGAATCGAACCCGAGACCCTTGGGCCAATGTTCTAACCACTGAGCAGAACCGGCCAGGCTGAACTTTCTGGACTTGACAGATCTCGTGGCCCAAACGGAGGGCGGCGGAGGGCGGCGTTGTCTGTGTGGGACAGTCTGAGGCCTCGGGAGCCTCTTTGCTTTCCTCCTTCCTGCAAACCTGAAGCCTTCGGCGTCTGCCTCAACGGCCCCTGACCCTCCTTGTCTTGCCCCCCCAGATTCACGTCGTTCACTACAATTCCAAGTATGAAAGCTACGACATAGCCAAGGATGCTCCCGATGGCCTGGCCGTGCTGGCGGCCCTCATCGAGGTAGGCGCAACCCCGCGTGGGCGGGCGCAGATTGGCGTCCACACGGGCGTTCAGTGTGGACGGGGGTCTCCTTCCTGTCCCTGCTCCCCGTTCCTGAGCTCCCCGCCCTTGGACATGCTGACTCGGGGAAGGCTTACCCTTTCCCAGCGCATGTTCCTTCTGTGTCATCAAACTCAGGGACCCTGGACAAGGTGACTTCAGAGAGCTGGGATCATGGAGGGCTGACTGAACCTCAGCCGGGTGGAGGGTAAAGGGAGGCCGGCGGACGCCAGGTGCAGGCAACAACTCTGAGTGTCTAAGGAAGTCGGGGGGCGGGGGGTGTGGGACTTTGGGCTCCGTGGCAAGGAGTAGAGCTGAATCCAGTCCCCCCAAACAAGTATTAAGTTGGATAAAATGGTCACAAGCAACCATATCAGTGCTCTGGAAACAGACCAAAGGCAGACAATACATAGAGGCATTTACTTGTGAAAAGTAGCTAGAATCTTTTATATATATATTGATTTCAGAGAGGAAGGGAGAGGAAGGGAGAGGGAGAGAGAGATAGAAGCCATCAGCGATGAGAGAGAACCATAGATCGGCTGCCTCCTGCACGCCCACAGCAGGGATCCAGCCCACAACCGGGCATGTGCCCCGACTGGGGATCGAACCGTGACCTCCTGGTTCATAGTTCGAAGCTCAAGCACTGGGCTACACCGGCCGAGCTAGAATTTTGAGCAAGAGCAGTGGTAGCCGGTGGACTTCCCATCCCCACCGCTAACTCGGTCAGCAAGGTGGCTTACCAGGGGGGCTGGACAGGAACGGCAGCAGCTGCACTGCCTGGGGCGGGGGCTGGCTGGATTTGGGATATAAGCTGAAACTCATGGTTGCGGCGGGGAGGGGGCGAGGCTGTCAGTATAAGTAGCAAATTTGAAAGAAAAGACAGAAAACGGAGAAAACTCGCAGCTCTGACAGCCTGCGGAGCAGTCCCAGTTGGGGTGAGTGGCAAGGGCAGAGCGATCAGAAATTGATGGGAATGAGAGTCACAGAGGGGCTGTACGCTTCCCAAGAGGTGGGAGCAAATGCTGGGGCCAGCGTGAGAACTGGCTGGGCTTCGTGCTTCTCGACCCTCACGCAGCTCCACCAGCAGCGGGTGAGGTCTAAGGGCTCAGGGCAGTTAGCATGACCGCTGCTCAGTGACTGACCACAGCTCCACTGGCCCTCAGCGGCCCATAGGAATTCAGGCTAAAAAATAAGACCAATATTTATTTATTTTTTATTTATTTATTTTTAATATATTTTATTGATTTTTTACAGAGAGGAAGGGAGAGAGATAGAGAGTTAGAAACATTGATCAGCTGCCTCCTGCACACCTCCTACTGGGGATGTGCCCGCAACCCAGGTACATGCCCTTGACCAGAATCGAACCTGGGACCTTACAGTCCACAGGCTGATGCTCTATCCACTGAGCCAAACCGGTTTCGGCAAGACCAATATTTAAGAACTGAACAGAGACAGACACACGCGGATGTGGAGGGAAGAGGGTCATGTGACGATGGGAGTGCAGACTGGAGTGAGGCAGCTGTTAGTCGAGGGACACCAAGGGTGGCTTATAACACCCAGGAGCTGGAAGAGGCCAAGAGGTGTCCCCCCCGCAGCCTTCAGAGGGAGCAGGGCCATCGGGGCACTGCGATTTCTGATGTCTGGCCTCCAGAACTGGGAGAGAATACCTTCCTGGTTTTTAGGAAGAAAAAGAAAACCACACAAAACAAAACACTAAAAAAACGGAGTAGAGCAAAGACATCCGCTGCTACATACTGCTGGGGAGACGTATCGTGCAATAAAGCCAAGGCAACTTATTAAACAGACATACAAACAAACGAAAAACACACCCTCAGCACAATTCTTAAAAATCAGAATTCATATTTGCTCCTATGCATTATCTAAAATGGCCAGTTTTCAACCCAAAAAGTTGGGCATGCAAAGACATTGGAAAGTGTGATCCATATTTTAGAGAAGAGAAAGCAGTCAATAGAACGAATGCTGAGTGGATGGAGAGTGATTTAACAGTCAGTACTTTAGAACAACTATCATAAATATGTTCAAAGGGTTTTTTAAAAACGATGCTCAAATAATTAAAGGAAAATATGACAATGATCCCAAAAGGGAAGTCTCAATAGATGAACAGAAACAGTAAAAATGCACCAAATGGAAAGTCTAGAGCTGAAAAGTATAATGAGCAAAATGAAAAAATTCACAAGAGCTCAAAGCTCAAGAGCTCAAAAGAATTCGTGCATTTGAAGACAGAACAAATAAATTATTCATCTTGAAGACCAAAGAGAAAAGATTGAAGAAAAACAAATTCATGGGGACAAGACCACATGTCCCAACATACATATAATGGGAGTCCCAGAAGGGAAGGAGACAGAGAAAGTGGCAGAAAAAAACTTGAAGGAAAAAATGGCCAAAAATTCTCCAAATTTGATGAAAAACATTAATTTACCAGCCCAAGAAACTCAACAAACCCCACATCGGATAAACACCCAGACACATCAAAGTCAAACTGCTGAAAGCAACCAGAGAAAAAGAATTTGTTATATATACAGACTGGCAGTAAAATTAACGGCTGACATCTCATTAGAAACAAGTCATCAGAAGGCAGTGGAATGTCAGTCAACCAGGAAGCCACATCCTAAACCACGCTTCAAAAATGAGGTGAAATAAAGACATTCCCAGATAAACAAAAACCGAGATAATTGCTAGCAGACATTCTTGTAAGTATGAAAGGAAATCCTTGGGCCGAAAGAAAATGACACCAGACAGTAACTCAGATCCACAGAGAGCAATGCGGAGGCCAGAAATGGTAGGTCAGTGCGTACAGACAAAAGAGCACCTACAGAAACTATTTTTTTTGGTCTCAACCCGCCCCGCCCCCCCAATAGCTTAAAGCAATAATAATGCCACTGTATTGTTGGGTTTATAATATATGTAGGTGTAATTACAGATGACAAAAGATGGGGAAGAAATGGAGCTACACTGGAGGAAAGTTGCTATATTTTATTTATTATTATAGTTTTAAAAAAATATTTTTTTTTATTGATTTCAGAGAGGAAGGGAGAGGGAGACAGAGAGATAGAAACATCAATGATGAGAAAGAATCATTGATCAGCTGCCTCCTGCACACCCCGTACTGGGGATTGAAGCCACAATCCAGGCATGTGCCCTTGACTGGAATCAAACCCAGGACCCTTCAGTCCACAAGCTGATGCTCTATCTACTGAGCCAAACCAGCTAGGATGAAAGTTGCTATTATTTTACTGGAAGTTAGTATCAACCTAAGTTGTGTATTGCAATCACTACAGCAACCACTAAGAAAATAACTAAGCGTGGTTCCATGTGCACTGAAAGTATTTGTTGAACACAGAAGGTGGAACAGAGGGACAGAAAAAGACACGGCGCATTTAGAAAGCAAACAGCAAGAGGCAGTTATAAATCCCAGAAACCTGGATTTACACGCGGTGCAAGAAGAAGTGGCTCAACCCCATTGACTGGAAAGAACTATTGAAAATAGGCCTTTTTCCACCCAAAGCAACTTTTCTGACTTTAAGAAAGTCAACACTCATTCAAAACCGGAAGAGGCCCCGGCAGGGGGCAGGGCGGAGCAGCCAGGGCTGGCGGGGTCCCTGGGATATTCGGACAGCGACTTCTGGCCCTTCCCATGAAGCTGCCAAAACGCTTCAGAGCTTGTCTGCCTGGGAGAGACTGGGAAGCCAGAAGGTGCCCCCTCTCAGCCCTCACGGCTCTGCCCAACCAGCCAGGGGACCGGCAGGTGGGCCGGAGGGGACAGGGCCAGCTTCTCCCCACTGAGGCCCCTGCTCTGTTTGCCCTGCAGGTCAAGGACTATGCGGAAAACTCGTATTACAGCAACTTCATTTCTCACTTGGAAGACGTCAGGGATTTAGGTAAGGGAGGCCAACTGCGGCAGGAGGGAGGAGGGGGGAGGAAGGAGGGTGTGGTGGTGTGGGGGGGTGCAGGGGGCGCGAGCAGGGAAGGGTGGCGCTGGTGGGGAGGGTGGTAGATGAGCCCCGTGAAGGGTGAGCACCCTCCCTAGGCGAGCACCCTCCAATCCTGCTGGTGGCTCAGGCCTTGAACCCGCTGAGAGCCTGCCAATAACCTACCTGTCCCTCCCACAACCGGGACCTCTGGATGGCCAGCGCTATCTTCACTTAAGTGCTCTCCCCCACCCCCACCCTGGCCCCAGCTGGGAGGTGATCCTGGTCCCTAGAGAGAGGGGTCCCCCTCGGTGGCGAGCTGAGACCAGTCTCTAGACGGCAGCTCCTCATCATCGTGGGGGACATGCAGACTGGGGGCTGGACTTCCCGCCCTCTGCCTCCGCGAGGCCAGTTCAGGTCACAGGAGTCGCCTACTCCCAGGGCCAACCCTGGACCTTGAGCAATACTCACGTCCGCTTTGAGGGCTTGGCTTTGCGCATCTCACTTTGGCCACTTCTGTTCTCGCCCCTCCCTCCCGGCCTCCCGACCCGCCGGCCTCCTGACCTCCCGCCCATGGGCCTCCTGGCTCTCGCCACGAATCAGCCTCATGCCTTTCCTCTCTCTGTACCTCGCAGATTCCAGGACCTTCGCTCGGAC
>NW_006293088.1:7367245-7368908 GCF_000327345.1 Myotis davidii | reverse complement strand
CATCCTCCACAAGCTCACCTGCCAAAGCCCAGACCAACCCCAGCCTGCAGCCAGGCCGCATGTGGCTGGGCGGAAACAGACACGCATGGGGATTATTGTTATTCGTAGCTCCAAATGTGAACAGGCCTGAGGCGCCCCGTAGAAATCGTAGACGACTCCTCGGGCCTTGGCTGCCCCCCTCTCCAAAAGGATCACCTCCCGCTTCCTCTTCTCCCGAAATTCCTCTGCCTGGTCTCAGCCCGACATGCGATGCTGGTGATAGGTTACACGCATGAGCACTGGCCCGTAGGCTGGTCCATGCCAGCACTTTACAAACACATGCCCCTCCCCCACAGCACCCCTGCTGACCATTCCCTTGTGAGAGGAGGAGGCGCCTTCTGGACGGAGAACTGGCCAGGAGGAGGTAGCTGAGGGGTCTCCCCCAGGTCTCTGCTCCTCACCCTTCCAGGAAGCAGGACGCTGGGGAGATGTTCCCCGGAGTCAGCCGGTGCCCCTCCGCGTGGGTCAGGAGTTTGCAGGTGGCGAGCTCTGAGCCGAGCGTCCCCCCGAGGGGCTGCAACAGGCCCTAACGTTCTTCATCTGTGGTCCCCTCTGTCAGGACAAAGCACCGTTCTGAGCAGCCTTGACGTCCAGGACATGCTGCCCACAGACCTCCGCTTCTACTACACCTACGGGGGCTCCCTCACCACCCCTCCCTGCACGGAGAACGTCCGCTGGTTCCTGCTGGCCGACTTCGTGCAGCTCTCCAGGGCTCAGGTACCGCGTGGAGCCCTTCGCCCAGGGCTCCCCTTTTGACTGCCTGGCTAACAAGAGTGCTCCCCCAAATCCCACACGAGGCCACCTCCCGGGCTTCGGTGGTGTTGTCCATGGACAGGGCTGCTGGGCCGCCCTTTGTTGCCAGGGGTGATCTTACCGGTGCTGTGGCAGAGACGCCCAAACAGGCATCACAGAACCCAAAGAACCATCGCTCCTGCAGCAAAAAGACAGGCCTGGCCCAGGCCAGAGGAGGGAGTGGCACAGTGAAGGCAAAGTCTCACTGGGCACTACTCTCAGAGGCACTGCTGTCGCCCCCTGAAGCACAAAATGCCGTCCCCGGGGGCTTGCGTTCTGACTTCACCAACGGCTTTGTGACAAAGGCAGCGTCACGTGTAGGTCTTTGCCACCGAAAATTCCTGGAGCCCTTTGAGAAGTGCGGTAGCGTCATCTGTCCTCCAGCAGAGCACACGCACAGAGAGATGTGCTGAGCTAAAGGAAGGGCAGGGGGACCGAGGGTGCTAAGCCCAACTGACATTTCCTTTCGGGTGATATTCTTCCTCAGGAAAAAGTATTTCTTTTTCTTAAGCTCTTCATTTCCCTACTCCAGGAAAGGCGGAGAGACCCATATTCAAGGAGACCCATACCTATACCCGTACACAAAAATGTTGCCAACCAGAAGTTGGAAGTGCCCCAGATACCTAATATAGGGTGTCCCACCACGTCCGCTTTGAGGGCTTGGCTTTGCGCATCTCACTTTGGCCACTTCTGTTCTCGCCCCTCCCTCCCGGCCTCCCGACCCGCCGGCCTCCTGACCTCCCGCCCATGGGCCTCCTGGCTCTCGCCACGAATCAGCCTCATGCCTTTCCTCTCTCTGTACCTCGCAGATTCCAGGGCCTTCGCTCGGACA
>NW_006293088.1:7363302-7365752 GCF_000327345.1 Myotis davidii | reverse complement strand
TCCCAAAATTCAATTGCAAATCTTGCGTGAATTTTGGGACACCCTAAAGCATCAAATGTAAATTATCCCTGGAAAAGTGCACCTTAAATCCATATATTGAAGAATTTCCACCAAGTTATCAGAAATGAGCTTAATTAGAAACAAAATCACAAAATACACAAGGAAAAAGACACTATGAGTGAGCATTAGCAGAAATAGACCTACACAAGTTTCAGATAGCAAGATTATCAGTTAACATAAAATAAGAATGTTTATATATGTAAAACTGCATAATAGGTATAAGCATGTTTAATATGAGTTTTAAATATGACAAAAGAACAAAAAGTATAAAAATGACCACATAGACTTGAAAATAGAATTTCTAGAATTGAAAAGATAGTAAAAACAGAGTGAATGCATTTAATAGCAGAGCTGAGAAAATTATCTAAAATGAAACACAAAGAGGAAAAGAGGTGAAAGAGAAGTAGAGAGACAGAGAATATAGTGGGAAAATCTAACAAATATCAAGTTGAAACTCTAGGAGAAGGGAGGTAGCATAGAGAAGAGGTACAATTTGAGGAATATTGGCTGACAAATTTTCAGAAGAGTTGAAAGACACAAAGTCACATATTCAGTAAGCCCAATGAGTCAATGTAAATTTTATTTTTAAAAAAAATTTAAAAATTTATTTTTATTGATTTCAGAGAAGACGGAGAGAGAGAAATATTGAGAGAGAATCATTGATTGGCTGTCTCCTACACCCTCCCCACTGGGGATTAAGCCTGCAATCTGGGACCCTTCAGTCTGCAGGCCGACACTCTATCCACTGAGCCAAACCAGCTAGGGCTCAATGTCAATTTTAAAACACACACATACACTAAACATATCAGAGTGAAATCACAAAAAAATCAAAGGCGAAGAAAACAATTTAGACATCAGCCAGGGAGGGAAAGTTAAAAGAGCAGGAGTACACTGACAGCTGATTCCCCGCAGCAGCAGTGAGAAGCAGAAAGCAGTGAAATCATCTTTTCAAAGCACCGGGAGAAATAAACAGCTGGGCTAGAATTACACACGCAGCAAAAATGCCTTTCAAGGATGTAGATGAGATACAGATATTTTCAGGATAATAAACATCGAGCTTGCTGCTTGGCATGTCTCTGTCGACTTCCTTCTCCCCTTTCTACTGTTGAGCAAACACTCGCAGAAAGTGATTAAAAGAGATTTCCGGAAGCATAAATGGATGCATGTCCTGTGCCTGCCAGGTAGCACCCAGAACTTCCTCTGGGCTTGAGACCTCACACCTGCTTTATCAGTTACACAAGTCAGACTGAGTCCCATTTCTAACTAAACTCTTTCGAATCACCATGTGTCTCTACCTCTCCCTAAGTCACTTCCTGTTGCCTACAGATCAGGAAGCTAGAGAATTCCTTACTGGGTCACCAGGACGAGACCATCCACAATGTGTACCGCACGGCCCAGCCCCTGAACGGCAGAGTGGTGGAAGCCAACTTCGAGTACCACTCTGATTATCGTAAGATCAACCCTCAGTTATTCTTTGCAATCTGTGGGCTGCTACTTCCCTCGGTCTCTGGTGGGCCTCTCTCTTCTGGCAACCGAGCGGGGAGGAGAGTCAGCTAAGCAGCAGGAGGCTCAGATGGGCCCGCTTGAACCGGGCGTGGCAAAGGGGGCGACTCATTTTCCTAGTCCAGGCAGCGATGCCGGTGAATAGAACCGAGGAGGCGATGAGGATGGGCGGCTGTATGCTTTACTCCCTGCCTGGCCCTGGCCACAGACAGGAGAAGCAAGATGTCCGCAATATGCAGACACTCCCATAAGAGTGTAGGCCCAAGTTAACCTTGTGTAACCCTTCCTAAATCATTCCCCACACACTGTTATCTTAGTCTGTAGCCCAAGCCATCTCAGCTCCTCCTATACACTCCCTCAGGGTAGGGTGGGCCACACTGTTAGCCACATTTTCTTGGGGATCAAGCCCTGACACCGGGGTGCTGGGTGTAGGTGGAGGCCGTCCGACTCCCCCGGAATCGCTAACCCACTGGGTCAAGCTCCGACTTCGGTTCTGTGGTTGTAAGAATATAAATGTTCTGCAGTTCTCCCATCTTTATGTTCGTCTGCTCTGTCTCTACAGTCTATTTCTGTCTACCTTTCCTGACACCTTCACATCCTCTAACACAGGGGTCCTCAAACTTTTTAAACAGGGGGCCAGTTCACTGTCCCTCAGACCATTGGAGGGCCAGACTATAGTTTAAAAAAAAAACTATGAACAAATTCCTATGCACACTGCACGTATCTTATTTTGAAGTAAAACACCAAACGGGAACAAATACAATATTTGTATCTGCATGTGGCCCGCGGGCCGTAGTTTGAGGACCCCTGCTCTAACACAATGGAATTGGTTTCCAATCAATATCACCTGATCTTTACCTGTCTCTTTTAAGATTTTTAAGTCTCCG
>NW_006293088.1:7361482-7363289 GCF_000327345.1 Myotis davidii | reverse complement strand
CCCCCCCCCCCCCCCCCGTCCCTCAAAATATGCTTTTCTCCCCATCTTTCCTTCCTGGTTCATTTATTGATTTCCCTCGCATCAGTTTGCTCCTCCAATAGGATACTAAGAGAAGAAATAACGATGCCAGCTATAATGATAATTTCCCCATATTATACTGCACTGGCAGCAGCAGAGGTGTGATGGGGGCATCGCCTTCCCCTGATCACTGGGTCGCCTCCTGCCCCTGAGGGCTCCCAGACTGTGAGAGGGGGCAGGCCGGGCTGGAGGACCCCGACTCCAGTGCATGAATTTTCATGCACCCGGCCTCTAGTTTCCCCATATTATACTACAGACCAGCGGTCGCCAACCTTTCAGACCTCACGGACCACCGGTTGGCGACCGCTGCTCTAGGCGACATTAGCAGTAACGCTTCCTTTTTCAAAATGCTGGCGTCTTCCTAAACAGGTCCAGTTGCTCGCGGGCCAGCCACAGGGAGCTTAGATTCAATCTGTCTCCTTGTTCTAATTTTGCCAGGTTCCCCAAATCAAAATTAACACTATTTTTTTTTCCATCCTCACCTGAGTATATGTTTTTATTGATTTTAGAGGGAGAGGAAGGTGGAGAGAGAAACATCAATTGGTTGCCTCCTATATGCACCTGGACCAGGGCTCAAACCTGCAACCTAGGGATGTGCCCGGACCGGGAATTGAACCTGCAACCGTTTGATGCACGGGATGATGCTCCAACCAGCTAGGCCACCTGGCTAGGGCCACACTCTTCCTGCCACAGGGACAGACTGTACAGTTCACCACAGGCCACATCTCAAATGCTCTGTCTACCTGGCAGGGGCAGGGATGTCACTCCAATGTACCCTCACGAGGGGCTCAGGTGTCCCCGATACCCGGAACTCTTAGGCCCAGCACTCCCCGTCGCTGTTTGCCTGGAGGTCCACTGTGGCCCTTCTGAGTCTCCTTGCCTGGGATGGTTCCCGTGACTCCTGGGAGTCAGTAAGAGGGCTTCCTCCCACACCCGCCCTGGAGGGACCCGGCGGTGGCCCGCCTTTGCTGATGAGGGAGCAGGGGGGTGGCAGCAGGCCCCCCTTCTGTGTAGACGTGATTGTCCCCAGTCTAGGGGACAATTGTCCCGCTGGTCTGTAGTATAATATGGGGAAACTAGAGGCCCAGTGTGTGAAAATTCATGCACTGGAGTCGGGGTCCAGTGATTGTCCCCGGCCCATGTGCTATCCCCTAGTTCTGCATCTCACAGTTTCAGAGTATGACCAACCCTCAGTGAGGAAGGACCTGAGAGCCAAGGGCCGTTCCCAAGCAAGTCGCTGGTCAAACACAGACCGCAGGCAATGGGTCGGGAAACACCTCTGTACCTGAAGGCGAGGAAGGGCCACTGGGCATCACAGGAGAAGCTGAGGCAAGAGAGTATAGACCCGCCTTCGACATGTCACCCCTGGCAGACCGGCAGATCGCCGGCCTGGATTCACACCCAGTGGAGATGCGGGAAGCCAATCGGATGGACACGCGGGCCTTCGGAGGCACCACACACACTGCCCTGAGCTCACGTGTGGGGAAGGGCGTCTGGCTCTCCCACGTTCTCGGTTTCATGGGGGGCCCCTCTTCTTTTTACAGAATACGCTCTAGGCTCTGAGCTCCAGTCCTACCTGCGCAAGATCGACGGTAAGCTCGATGACCTGCTGAGGTCTAGGAAGAAAGCGAAGAAAGTGGAGAGAAGAGGCATATTCTTTTGAGCTTGCAGGGTGAGGTGGGACAGGAAGAGCCCACGCCCGCCCCGGGGCGCCACCTGGTCCGGCCGC
>NW_006293088.1:7358832-7361416 GCF_000327345.1 Myotis davidii | reverse complement strand
GCAGGAATGAAAGGGCTGGCTAGCCTCCCGTGGGATCATGCACGCTGATCTTTCTAAACGATAAACCCGCTCGGACGTCCCTGTAGCATTTAGATGCAATAAATGACTTTGGAAATGTGTGTGTGTGAATATACAAAGAGATCCGGAAGGTTCCACACCAAGGATTTAAACGATCCTTTTCTAAGTGGCTTAGATTATACTTTTTTGATAAACAAGCATTGCTTCTGTAAAAAGAGAGGGGAAAAAATAAAACAAAAGAAAGAATGAAGGAAAAAGATCTAGATCTTCTAACATTTCAAAATTTCACCTTTTTTTGTAGCCAATCACATTGTTTTAATGTTGAAAGGCTAAAAAATGAAAGTTCCCAGCCCCCAATGGACATTTTAATAATTTTTGTGGGAAGTGTAAACATTACTGCTGACTGGTGTTATTGCTTACTGTTAAGTTCTGATTTCAACTTTTCACTCCTACGAACCACACAAAGCAGGAATTTGGATGAATTTAGTTTAAAAACTGAAAACAAACATCGAATAAAAACAACGACCAGACGTTCAGTGATGCCAGTTTGGGGCTAATCTGATGTCCCCCCGATTGGCCGTGGGAACACTTTCCTAACTGAATTCCTGAGGTTTCCTCTTGGGAGCCGTGGGGGGAGGGGGTGGTGGTGACACAGCAGGGAGGGCAGGGAGAATCTGCCTTTACAACCGCCTAGAGCAGACTCCTGAGGTGGGAGGAGGACCAGCCCTGCCTGCCCCCTTGGGCCTCTGGGAGCCGAGCTGGCAAGACCCTCTCAGGCCCTGGAATTCCTATGTCCAAGGCCGGTGTCCACAAGTTCTTGGTCCTGAGAAAAGGTTTGAGAAACAAGATATCCGGTAGAAACAGCCCACCAGCTGGTCCCTGGTGCTCTCAGGGGGTGTCCCTCTCACCAGTGCCGGGAATTTCCCAAAAGGCCTCCTGGGGGTGCCCTTCAGTGAAAATCTAACTGAACCCAGGGTTCTGCCAAGGGCAGTCCGAGGGCTGAGCTGATGGCTGTGCTTGGAGAGGAGGTGCTGCCCTCCAGTGGCCGCTGGGAGGATGGCGGGCCTGTGCGAGAGAAATTGTATTGTATTGTATGTATGTATGATGTATGTATGTATGTATGCATTTTCTTTTTTATTTTTATTGATTTCAGAGAAGGGAGAGGGAGTGAGAGATAGAAACATCAATTATGAGAGAGAATCATTAATCGGCTGCCTCCTGCACGCCTCACACTGGGGATCCGGCTGACAACCCCAGCATGTGCCCTAAACCAGGAATCGAACCGTGACTTCCTGATTCATAGGTCCACACTCAACCACTGAGCCACACTGGCTGGGCCCAGGGGACGGGAGAGATCCATCCATCCCCTCTCATTTTTTCCTATTGGTAAACTGAGGCACATAACAGGGCCTGTAAAGGCCACATGGCAAGTTACAGGCGTGTCAGGGACTAACAGCACATGTGTGTTCCTGGCTGGTCTCCCACAGGAAGACAGGACTGCGCTGGGCTGTGGTCCCGCTTGTGCCCAGCTTTATGAATTCCAAGCACCTTCACACCTGGCCGGCAGCTGCCCAGCCCTCCTGTCCACCCTCCTGTCACCAGCGGCCTGACCCGCCCCCCACCCCCCCAGCTGGATGGACACAATCTCCAAATAAGACGCCACCGAAACAACCAGGGAGACTGGATCCAAAACACCAGAAGGCCGGGGGCGTGGCGCAGAGGCTGAGCATCGGTCTGTGGACCAGGAGGTCACGGTTGGATTCTGATCAGGGCACATGTCGACTCGTTCCATCCCCAGCGGGGGGCGTGCAGGAGGCAGCCGATCAATGGCAATCCCTCATCATTGATGTTTCCATTTTTCTCTCTCCTTCTCCCTTCCTCTCTGAAAGCAAAAAATATATATTTTTAAAAAAATACCAGAAGGGGCCGCTAGCCCCTTGTGAAGGACAAAACCCCAGCATCCGGGAGGGGCCTGTGAAGCAGCGCCCCGCTTCCCACGGGCAAGAGCTGTGACTGTGTGACCTGTGCAGCTCGCTGCGCCCCTCCGCACCTCAGGACGCGGAGTCCCCGCAACAGTCGGGCGCCCCCACGCTCACTCAAGGAGGAGGAGCTCGGGCTCCCGGCGCCAAATAAGGAAGCGAGGTCTGGAACCCAGGTCCGTGTTTCTCGGGCCAGGACTCTTTCTCCTCCATTCCCGTGACCATCAAGGGTTAAAAATCCTTTCTGGCCGTAGCCGGTTTGGCTCAGTGGATAGAGCGTCGGCCTGTGGACTTAAAGGTCCCAGGTTCGATTCCGGTCAGGGGCATGTACCTGGGTTGCGGGCACATCCCCAGTAGGGAGTGTGCAGGAGGCAGCTGATCGGTGTTTCTCTCTCATTGATGTTTCTGTTTCTGTCTCTCTCTATCTCCCTCTCTCTAAAATCAATAAAATGTATTTTAAAAAGGAGGAACAACATATAAAAAAGGGAAAGATGGGTGGTCTCTAAACATGACCAGGGAGGGCGGTGACTCACCTCTCCGGATGCCTGGGTGTCCCAATGTGGGCGGCTTGGTTGTGCCATCTGTAC
>NW_006293088.1:7358009-7358732 GCF_000327345.1 Myotis davidii | reverse complement strand
GATGGGGGTGGGGAGGGAGAGAGGGAGAGAGAGCGAGGAAACGCAGGGGAGGGGGCGAGCTGGGCCTGGAGCTGGGCCGGCAGCGTCACAAGCACCAGCCCCCATCCCGGGATGCAGGGCTCAAATTCCCATCAGCCCCTGTTGTTAAAAGAAGGCAGACGCACAGGTGGCGGCGGGGAACGGAATGGAAAGCTCAATGGCGCCGCCTGGTGCCTGAAAGGAGCAAGCGCAAGAACATTTTGGGGGCGACGGCAGACAGTGAATATGGCAGGAATAGCAGAGATATTTAGGGATTAATAATTTTTTTGTATGTGAAATAAAGGCATTATACAAAAACATGACTTTATTTTTAAAAATCCAAAGTACGAAGGAGGGAGCCGATCAATGACTCTCTCTCATCATTGATGTTTCCACGTTTCTCTCTCCCTGAAGGACGAAGGGAAAGTAAGATATTTAGGGGTGAAATGTCATGATGCCTGTAATTAACCTCAAAATATTTTAGCAAAGAAGGGGAGCAGGGGGAGGAGAAATATGGAAAATATATATATATATTTAAAGAATAGTAACTGGGACTTCATCTAAGACTGAGGAGACTGGAGCCCCCCAGACCCGACAATGAGGCGTAGGGGCTGTCACAGGTGGAAACGGGAAACCAGGAACAGAGCCTGGGCCCCCTCAGGGATCACATTCTGTCCCTCATAGGCCAGGGAACCTACAGGAGCC
>NW_006293088.1:7352668-7353848 GCF_000327345.1 Myotis davidii | reverse complement strand
GCCGGACCCGCCCCCCACCCCCCCAGCTGGATGGACACAATCTCCAAATAAGACGCCACCGAAACAACCAGGGAGACTGGATCCAAAACACCAGAAGGCCGGGGGCGTGGCGCAGAGGCTGAGCATGGGTCTGTGGAGCAGGAGGTCACGGTTGGATTCTGATCAGGGCACATGTCGACTCGTTCCATCCCCAGCGGGGGGCGTGCAGGAGGCAGCCTCACAATGGCAATCCCTCATCATTGATGTTTCCATTTTTCTCTCTCCTTCTCCCTTCCTCTCTGAAAGCAAAAAATATATATTTTTAAAAAAATACCAGAAGGGGCCGCTAGCCCCTTGTGAAACAAAACCCCCCAGCATCCGGGAGGGGCCTGTGAAGCAGCGCCCCGCTTCCCACGGGCAAGAGCTGTGACTGTGTGACCTGTGCAGCTCGCTGCGCCCCTCCGCACCTCAGGACGCGGAGTCCCCGCAACAGTCGGGCGCCCCCACGCTCACTATGAGCAGCTTGCATGCACTGTGATTTGACCTTCTGACTTGGCTTAAAACAAAAACAAACAAACAAAAAACCTTCCTTTTAAAATTAAGAAACAACAACTTCTTAAAAAAAGAAAACCCTGCCGCCGAAACCGGTTTGGCTCAGTGGATAGAGCGTCGGCCTGTGGACTTAAAGGTCCCAGGTTCGATTCCGGTCAGGGGCATGTACCTGGGTTGCGGGCACATCCCCAGTAGGGAGTGTGCAGGAGGCAGCTGATCGGTGTTTCTCTCTCATTGATGTTTCTGTTTCTGTCTCTCTCTATCTCTCTCTGAAATCAATAAAATATATTTTTTAAAAATCCTTTCTGCTCAACAAGCTTTGCTTGAAAATGAACACACTGCAGGGAAAAGTCATAGGTCATTTGAATCTTCATGTGAATTAAATGGCACTGCACGTGCCCAGTAAATATTTGCAGAGAATGGAGGCCCCTACCTGGAGCAGGACCCTAGAGAGGATGCCTGCAGCCCGAGGGAGAGTAGAAACGAGGGGCCCCCAGGGGAGGGGGAGGGAGAAGGATGGGGGTGGGGAGGGAGAGAGGGAGAGAGAGCGAGGAAACGCAGGGGAGGGGGCGAGCTGGGCCTGGAGCTGGGCCGGCAGCGTCACAAGCACCAGCCCCCATCCCGGGATGCAGGGCTCAAATTCCAATCC
>NW_006293088.1:7351401-7352537 GCF_000327345.1 Myotis davidii | reverse complement strand
GACAGTGAATATGGCAGGAATAGCAGAGATATTTAGGGATTAATAATTTTTTTGTATGTGAAATAAAGGCATTATACAAAAACATGACTTTATTTTTAAAAATCCAAAGTACGAAGGAGGGAGCCGATCAATGACTCTCTCTCATCATTGATGTTTCCACGTTTCTCTCTCCCTGAAGGACGAAGGGAAAGTAAGATATTTAGGGGTGAAATGTCATGATGCCTGTAATTAACCTCAAAATATTTTAGCAAAGAAGGGGAGCAGGGGGAGGAGAAATATGGAAAATATATATATATATTTAAAGAATAGTAACTGGGACTTCATCTAAGACTGAGGAGACTGGAGCCCCCCAGACCCGACAATGAGGCGTAGGGGCTGTCACAGGTGGAAACGGGAAACCAGGAACAGAGCCTGGGCCCCCAGAGGGGTCACATTCTGTCCCTCATAGGCCAGGGAACCTACAGGAGCCCTGCTGCCCGCTGGGGCCCCAGCCGCTCCTCTCCGGGCCCAGCACGGCCGGCCCCGGACCGGGGGCTGCACACGGCCAGCAGCGCCGGAACAGTCCTCCCCACGTCTTCCCCGCTGAGCCCACTAGGATGAGGGAGGAAGGCGAGCTCGCTCCCAACCAGCGGGACTCCCTCCTGCAACGGGCCCGGCCTCGGGCCAGGCTCGGGGACAGACGGCTGAGATGGCAGTGTCTTCTTGGATAGGAAACCTGCCCGGCCGGCATAGCTCGGTGGTTGAGCATTAACCTCTGAACCAGGAGGTCAGAGTTCTATCCCCAGTGAGGGGTGTGCAGGAGGCAGCCGGCCAATGATTCTCTCTCATCATTATGTTTCTATCTCTCTCTCCCTGTTCCTTCCTCTCGGAAATCAAAAAATATTTAAAGAAGAAGAAGAAAAACATACAATGGACCGATCCATAGGGGACGGTAACGCCAGAGCCCACCCTGATGAAGGTGTGTGGGCCCGGGCGCCGGGATGGTGCGCAGGCAGAGAGAGGACAGGGGGCCGAGTTCCAAGGAGGGGGGTTTGGGATCAAAGTAGGAAGAACATTTTATGGGTCGAAGCGGCTCACAATAACCGTTAGCACCGAGTGAATGGGCCACACGGCCGTCCGACCGCCGTGACGGCTTG
>NW_006293088.1:7350512-7351162 GCF_000327345.1 Myotis davidii | reverse complement strand
CCGGGCGCCCGCACACCAACCCCATCAGCCGCAGGGGCAGGGTGGCACGGCCCCACTCCCTACTCCGCCGGCTCAGCCTGGGCCCAGAAATGCCTTCAGGGGAAGGGCAGGCGGGCAGACGGGGGCACCGAGTCAGCCAGAGCACAGGGAAGGCTGTCTGCCCCACATACACCGACACTTGCCATCCCCTCCACCATCCTGTGAGGCAGACACCAAACTCGCCTTATTCCCGTTTCTCAGACGGGAAATGAGACGGAGAAGCAACTTACCAAAGCGCAGAGCCCGGAGTGTGGTCCAGGGGCTGGTTCCAGCGTCCGTGCTGGGAGGGGCTGCCTGTCCATGGAGGCGTTCGAGCCGAGGCCTGGGAACTGCAGGGCTGTCCTGGGAACTGAGCCCGGGAGCCGCTGGGGACGGGGACTGAGAGACCGCTAACCAAGGTCCTTGTCAACTGAAATCCACGATCTTATGAGGAGGAGGGAGAAGCATCTGAAAACGGCCAGGCAGCCAAGCTGGGAAGCGCTGAGGCCGAGGCTGAGTGGGTTTTACAGGGGACACCTGGCCCCACACCTGGAGCCAGTGTTGTCTCCGAGGGGCTGCTCCTCAGAGCCAAACCGTGCCGGCTGTGCCCTGGGCCTGCCCTGCCGCCCCCC
>NW_006293088.1:7339238-7350455 GCF_000327345.1 Myotis davidii | reverse complement strand
GGAGCTGAATCAGCCGCAGGGACGCTCCACCCACACCTCCCGGCCCAGGGCCCTCATCTGGACAATGACGGAGGTGACGGGACCCGTCATTATTAGGGCCCCTCCACTCCCCAAGGTCTGTGACGGGGGTCCAGGTGAGGAGGCCAAGCCTGGGCTTCCAGAACAGCCCAGCCGCTCCTGGCGTAGCTGAGAACAGCGCAGTCTGGATTACACAAAAGCCTGGGATATGGCATAAGGACAACATACTGAATGTTTCCTCATTCACATGCCCGACATATGGCAAGTGCCAATCAAGAACCTAGAAGAGGTCCTATGGGTCCCGCTGTAACGCATAACTGGTTTTCAGTCGTCGATATTTTCTCCCGTGCGTGGGAACGGAAAGGCTGCGGTTCTCTAAAAGTTCCTTTAGAGCAGGGGTGGGGGACGTTTGTCTGGCCCTGCCTAGGGAACCGCAGGCAGGACTCGAAATTCAGTAAGTCCAGGAGCTTTTATCACAGCAACATAACTTTCAAGTTGATCCTGTGTATGGCCCAGGAATTCCGTGGCAAATACCCAATGGCCTTTGGCAGAATAAAGGCCCCCCACCCCTGCTCTAGAGGGTGTTCCACGCGCACCCCAAAACTGCCGGGCCAGCGTCTCAAGTCCAAGTGTCACTGCGAATTCCTCCGAGTGGGATGTGGCCAGATGGCATTCCGGTGCCTCACCCGAGGCCTTGGCTCACTCTCCCTCCCTGGGGACCTTGACCCGGACACCTGCCTTATCTGGGAGGCACCTCTTTGCAGCTCCTGGGCTTAGGCACCCAGATTAGGGAGCCCATGCAAGCCCAGCAAAGGACAAAGAGCCACTGTGCATCTCAAAGACACGGGACAGGCACGTGGAGTGACTCAGTCTGAGCCCCAACCTCAGACCAACAGCCCAGGTGAGGCCGAGGGGTGAGGCCGCAGCTGTCACACCTGGGGCCTCGGGTCACCTGGCCACGAGTCAGACCCGATCGGCAAGCACTTACGGAGCACCTGCTGCAGGTGCTGACATGGCACCAAGGGGAGTCTTGTCCAGAACTTTGCTCTCAAGGGCAGTACCTCGCCCGCGGGGTTGGGGACAGAGGGGCTGCTGCTCCCGTGCAAGGACAAGGGAAGGGGTCCCGGAACCTCAGGGACTGGCTTCAGGGCATAAGGTCTGTGGCACCGTGGGGACGAGGCTTTTCAAGGTCACATCAAGCCCCCACCTCGTGCAGACCACCCAGGGACAGTGCGATTCATTAACGAGAAATTGAAAATATATTTAATTAATAATTATGAAAAACTAGTGACCCGGTGCATGGATTCGTGCACATTGAAAGAAAATTAATTAGAAGGTGGCTGGTGGGGTGGGACTGGGCGAGATGGGCTGGACACGTCCTGGAGCCAACCTCCTGCGATCCCTCTCTGGCCGCCCCGCGTGCACCTGGGGTGCCACTGTGGCTTGAAGGGTGTCTGCGGAGTGAGCGGGGTCCCTCTGCAGGTAGGGTCCCTCGGCCTGGCCTGCAAGGATCAGGCCACAGCCAGCTCTCCGACATCCCCCAAGGGGTCCCAGAGTGCAAGAGGGCGCTCTGCAAAGTTGCTGTCATACAGGGTGTGGAACGCAAACACAAGTGTGTTGGTAAACCAGATTTGGGGCCGAGAGTGCCCCAGCAACAACATAACCTATAACTGAAGGAGGAATCGTGCGGCCCTGCAAGGAATCGGGCTCCCTCCTCTCTGGTTTCGGGGTGCGTCACCTGAGAACTGCCTCTGTCAAGTCGCTGCAGCTGCACAGCTTCTGCGTTGAGAGTCTGCCACCTGGTTGTCAATGCACATTATAGCTACCAGTCAGACGGTCCCACACTTAGCATGTTAGCCTTTTATATATATATGTATATACTAGTGGGCCGGTGCACGAAATTTGTGCACTGGGTAGGCGATGTCCCTCAGCCAGGCCTGCACCCTCTCCAATCTGGGACCCCTGAGGGGATATCTGACTGCCGGTTTAGGACATACATAAACCGGCAGTCGGCTCTCACAATCTGGGACCGCTGGCTCCTAACTGCTCGCCTGCCTGCCTGCCTGATCGCTCCCTTGTCCTCCCCCTCCTGGCCTGATCGCCCCTAACCGCTTCTGCCTTGGCCCCACCACCATGGCTTTGTTCAGAAGAATGCCTGGAAGATCTCCTGGTCTAATTAGCATATTACCCTTTTATTAGTATAAATAGATGCACAATTTGGTGTTCTGACCTATGTACACTTCTGTATTGTCGCTATGATGAAGATAATACACATGTCCACCATTCAAAAAGTTTCCCCAGTAACTGCTGATCCATTTTCTGTCACTAAAGTCGAGTTGGAAAAAATTTCTACAATTTTATGTAATTAAAATAACACAGTATGCGTTCTTTGGTCTGTCTTGTGCCATGGAGGAGAATGACTTTGAGGTTCATGCATATTGTGGCAGGTGGCAGCGTTCGTATCTTTGCCCTGCGGAGAAGTATGCTGTTGTACGGATCGACCACAATTCATTCATTCACTCACCTGGGGATGCACTTTTGTAGTGTGTCCAGTTTGGGGCCACAAGAAATAAACCTGCTGTGAGCACTTGAGTACAAGCCTTTGAACGGACATGGGGGTAAATACTCCGGAGTGGAATGCTGGATCATGATAGCCTTTTCACTTTTTAAGGTACCGGAAAACTTTTTGAAATTGGCTGCACCATTGTACATTCCTGCCAGCAGAATACAAGAGTTCTACTTTCTCCACATCCTTGTCAACACTTGATGGAGCCTCTTTAATGTTAGGCACTCTAACAGGTGTGTAGTGGTATCTTATCATGGTTTTAACTGGCATTTCCCTAATTACTAATAATATGGAGCATCTTTTCATGTGCTTGTTTACCATCATGTGTCTTCTTTGGTGAAGTAGCTATTCCACTCTTTTGCCCGTTTTTAAGCTTGAATTGGTTGTTTCCTTATTTGAGTTCTGAGAGCTCTTTATTCATTACACATTTATACATTTAGATACACGTCTTTCTCAGATATGAGGTTTGCATATGTATGTGTCAGTCTGTGGTTTTCTTTTCATATTCATAATAGTGTCTTACAAATAGCAGATGTTCTTAATTGTATCAAAGTCCAATTTAGCAATATTTTCTTTTGTGAATTGTGCTTTTGGTGTTATTTTTGTGTAATCCAAGCTCGCAAATATTTATCTCCTATGTTCTATTCTAGAAGTTTTATTAAGTCTTAATTTAGGCTTGTGATCCATTTTGTGTTAATGTAAGGTATGGATAAAGTTCTTTATTCCCACATATGGATATAATTAGCCCAGTGCATTTGTTGGAAATACTATCCTGTCACCATTCAGATTGCTTTAGACAAAAATCAGTTATCTCTGAATGTGGAGGTTTATTTCTGGGTTCTTTCTTATACTCCATTGATCTACCTGCTATATCAACCATACTGTTTTGATACCTGTAGTTTTATATGAGTGTTGACATGAGGTAATAAGTCCTCCAACTTCATCTTTCTCAAAGTTGGTTTGGTTACTTTAGTTTTTTTTTGCATTTCCACATAAATTGTAGAATGGGCTTGTCAATTTCTACCCTCCCTGCCCAAAAGAGGCCTGCTGCAATTTTGGTTCTAATTGTGTTGAATCTATAGATAAATTTGTGGAGGATTAAGCCAACCTTGCATTCCTAGAATAAGCCCCACTTGATCAGGATATATTATTATCCTTATATTATTGTGTTCTATTTGCTAAAATGTGGTTAATAATTTTTGTATCTATGTTCATGAGGGGTGTTAATCTGTAGTTTTCTCGTAACATCGTTAGTTTGGCTTTGGAATCAGAATAATGATGACTTCTTCATACAATGAATTCAGAAGTATTCCTTCCTCTTTAATTTTCTGGAAGACTTTGTGTCAAATTGGTATTATTTCTTCCATTAAATGTTTGCAGAATTCACCAGTGAACCCATTTGGGCCCGGGGTTTTCTTTGTGGGAAGGTTTTTAGCCACAGATTCCATTTCTTTAGTGGATGTAGGACTACGCAGGCTGCCTATTTCCTACTGAGTGAGCTTGGGTACTTTCTATCTTTTGATACAGTGCTCTCCTGTTTCCAAGGCAGAGGTCACCTGACCCACCCAGAGAGGGGGTTTTTCTAAACGGGCCCAAGAACACCTGTTACCTCTCTTGCTCAGCTGCCCCTGCAGGCTGTGACACTGACCAGAATACGTGCAAGCCACGGCACGGAGCATGAGCGGAAGCTGCCCCGAAGGGAGCGGAATTCGAAGCCTTGGCCTCTAGTTCCTTTCATTCTCTAGTCAATACATTGATTGGAATTCAGGCCTCCCTATGAATAGCTGAACTTGAAACACTTTACTTTATAAAAGTACATCCATGCAGCATTCCATGGGTCTCTGACCCCTACATCCATAGTCAGAGCACCGAGTCCTGCCAATCAATGCTGAGGGCCTGCCCGTTCTCCGGAGTCACACCACCCGGTAATTACGGCTGGATGCTAACCACGTCTCCACCAAACCAGGGACTGATCTTTCCAAAGCCTTCCAGTTGCCACTGGGGGCACAGAAAGCTCAGAGCTGTGACCCTCTCGTGAGCCTGGGGGAGTCCCTTTCTCGGGGACTGGCCTCTGAGTGTGACGTGGCACCTGCAGAGCCATCAGAAGAAAGTTTCCTGCGTGGGCGGAGACGTGTGAGGCTCAACACCTGTGGTTTCTTCTCGCGGCTCTGGAATCTCCACTCCGTTTCTTTTGGCAAAAATTCGGTTTATCTCCACAAATGTCTGGCCCTTGGTCTCAGGAATCACCACGTAGATGTAAACAGCAGTGAGGAGGCAGATTCCGGCAAAGATGATGAAACTGTAGGCCCCGATGGCCTCCTGGGCGAGAGACAAGAAAATAGGAGGGAACAGAGGGAGAAAAGACAGGGGCCGCTCCCGGGGAGGCCTCGGGGCGCCACCCGGGAGTTCCTCGGTGGTCAGTTTTGTGTTGACCATTAAGTTTGTGTTGACCAATAAGTTTGTCCAGTAAGGTACCCCGTATGCCGAAATAGCTGATGCTCTTAGTAGAAGGAACCTGTGCTTGGTCAGGCCTGGCTCTCTGCCTCGGGGTGGGCAGGGTGGGGCAGGGAGGGGGGCAAGGGGCCACCCACTGTGCTTCCTGCCCACCCCCTGCTCACCTGGACGGAAGGGAACATGAAGCCCACGATGAAGTTGGTGAGCCAGTGCACAGCCCCGTCCACCATGAAGGCGGCCGGCCGGGAGGACTGCAGGAAGATCTCGGTCCTCACCACAGAGGGGACGGGACCTCGAGGGCAGAGAGCACAGGGCCAGTGGGGCGCAGCGGGCTCGGGGGGCCCTCGCCCAGCCCCAGCCCCAGACCCTCCGATCAGGCAAACACGATGGAACTGTAGGCCCCAGGCCTCCTAGGTCCTAGATGGCCAGGGAGGAGACAGCATCTCTAGCCAGTGCCCTGTTTCCTGACCCACTGGCTCCTCCGGGGGCACCAGGGCTGCAGTGGCACGGGGCGGGGGGGACAACCTCCCTCGAGGCCCTCGAGGTCACACCGAGTCCACTCTCCCCGGTGTTGGTGTCATTGTGAAATTCTCAATGAAGGGGAGCAGAGCTCAATGAGTGCTTGTGCCTGGGAAGTGCTGCCCCCTGTGGTAGGTCTGGGGAATGGCAGGCCCCTTCTGCAGGCATCTTGCCTGGGGTCTGTTTCTCCACCTTTTGTCATTAAGGAGACTTGTCTACAATCTATAAACCCATTTTTTCCTAATCATCATCCCTTATAAAGTTTCACCACCACAGGTACACTGTATGTCTGTTTATTTACTGTATATCTATCTATGGTTTTAAAAAATATATTTTTATTAATTTCAGAGAGGAAGGGAGAGGGAGAGAGAGAAACATCAATGGTGAGAGAGAATTATTGATCGGCTGCCTCCTGCCTGCCCTCCAATAGAGAATCGAGCCTGCAACCCGGGCAGGCGCCCTTGACCAGAATTGAACCTGGGACCCTTCAGTCCGCAGGCTGATGCTCTATCCACTGAGCCAGACCAGCTAGGGCTCTATCTGTGGAGGGCTAGGGGGTGCAGGTACTCACTGGGCCCAATGGAATGTCCCGCGATGTAGGAGAAGACGCAGATGACGCTGAGGTAGGACAGCCCATGGACCGTGCTCTGTGGGGAGAGCAGGGCTGCCGGTCTGTTACGGGGACCTCCCACCGCCTGCGGCCTTGGAGAGCTCAGGCAGGTGAGTTCACCACACCAGGCGCCTTCCCGCCACAGGGAGGAGCCTGGATTTCTGCTCACCCACGGGGGAGGGCCTCGAGGGTGCGTGGGCAAGAGCGGGAGGAAGATGAAACCAGGGCTGGCCAGCATTCCAGCTCCCAGAGGCTCCCTCCAGCCCTACCTGCCTGCCACGCAGTCACTCACTCTCCACCCGTCACTACGTTAACCATGAATCCCCATGACACCCCTGTGAGCGGGGCATTATCGTTTCAAACCTAGAGATGTGGACCCAGCACTGAGAGCCTGAACTCGGACCAGGAGGGCCCTGGGGCCCCAGGGGGTCGAGCAACAGCCGAGGTCAGACAATCAGCAGGATGGCGCCGGGGCCAGGACTCCATGCTCGCTGAGAGGACCCTTCTAGAAGCCCGGGGTCCAGGAGAGCGGGTGGGCCATCTCCCCACAGCCAGGACTATGGCCGGCACAAAACCAGGGGAACAGACTTCAACCGACCCAGCTGCACAGGTCACTGTGTCACCACTCTCTTCCACTCTCTCTAGAAAATCAATGGGAAAATCTCTGGCGAGGATTAAAAAAACAAAATAAAACAAAAAACAACAACACAAAATACTTGCATTGAAGGCGTCTGGAACCGTACCAGCTGAGACCCACCCTGGTCTATTGGAGCCGGTCTGTTACGGGGACCTCCCACCCGCCTGGGGCTCTGGGTCCTGAGGGTGGGGAGGGGGGGCCGGGTGCCCAGGAAGGAACCAGACCTGGAAGAGGAGCGCCAGCGTCAGCACCAGGCAGGCCGAGCCGCAGATGCCATAGCCGACCAGCAGGAGGAGCCGTCTGCCCAGCCACTCCACGGTGCCGGCCTGTGGGAGGGAGGACGTGAGGAGCCTCCAGGCCCAGGGCGCCTGGAGCTCTTGGCCCACCACCCCTTCTACATTTTCTAGTTCCTGCATTTGATGCTTTGCCCTCTTGGGGCCCTGCTGACCCCTGGAAGGACTGTTCCTACGTGTGTTGGCCAGTTTCTAGAGAGAGCCAGCATCGCCCCTGAATGTGCCTTTCATGTGAAACTAACCCATCCAGAGCCCGCACCTCCGACCTTCTCCTCCAGGGGGCGCTCACACCCAGGGCCTCTGTCCCCGGGTCCTGATCACCCAGGGCAGGTACCAGACAACCCCGGCAGCCCCTGCATGCCAGAACCCCTGAAACTGTCCACAGGGGCCGGGCCTGAGCCTGCTCACCCCGTGGTCCCACAGAGTCCACAATGCAGGCTCTTGCCCGCCTTCCCCTGCTCCCTCCGCCTCCCGGCTGACCCTGGTGCCTCCCCGCGTGGCCCTGAGTGGCCTGGCCTGCCCCTCCCTCCTCACACAGTTTGGAACTAGGAGTGGCAGACTGTCCTTCCAATGGCAATCACCTACTGCTATGCCGGCCTCCCCCTACCTCAACGATAATAAATCCTACGTTTTAGAATGGCCCCTCCTGACACCTGCTGCTCCAATTCAGGCACTGAGCAGCCAGGATCTGACCTCCCGTCTCGAGCCCCAGTCACCCCACGCACGTCCTCCTCTACTTCCCGGACACGCACCTCTCTCTCAGCCCGAACCCTCTCGACTGTTCCCAACTTGGGCCCCGCTGCCTGGCTGGCCTTCCTTCCTCTCTCCGAGTTCTAAGGCATTTCCAGTTCTACCGCATCCCTACCGCCAGCGCCAGCACCGGGGCCACACTGAGGCCAACTCGGTGGCGGGCCCTCTATGGTCACTGCGGGCACGTCACTTCCAGGCCTGCAGGTGGGACTGCCCTGCCGTCCAGCGAGGCCCAGAGGAGCGGCCCACCACCGCGTGCAGGTTAGAGGGAGAAGGCCAGCTTCGTCTCTGTGCCCGGGACCCACACCAGCATCCTGGGTATTGCAATCGCTGTAACCATTTTACAAAGGAAGAAATGTGTGCGCACGCGTATCCCAAAGTCTGTGTCCCTCAGTGACCTGGGACCGGTGTCACCAGCACCTCAGTGGGCTCTGTGGGGTCCCTGTCTGTCTGCGGGGCACCTGCCAGGACACCCCCTTCACCCCCCAGTGGAAAGGGTATTCCCGGTCGCTCACCGAAACGCCGGTCATGACTATGTTGACCACGCCGGCGCCCACGGTTACATACTGTGAGTGAGCAGCCGATATGCCGGCGGATGCGTAGATCATGTCTGCGTAGTAGTTGATCTGAAACAGAAGCCCAGGGCTGTGAGGACCGGCCCATGGCGAAGGCCACTGGCCTGCCTTTCCTGACTCTACAGCAAACAGTTTGGAAGGCCCCGGGGCCCTTGGACAGGAGGGAGGCAGCTGGGAAAAGAGCTGGGACGTGGCGTTAGGAGACTGGGATGCAGCCCGTCTGATTGAATCCAGCGGCTTTCAAATGGACCAGAAGTTCTGAGGGAGAACCTGGCCAGGCCCGCAGGGCCGATCACTCATCTCAGCCCCCCTGTACCCCTCCATCCCCTGCCCGCACGGCTGCCGGGCACACACACGGCTGCCGGGCACACAGGCGCCCCACGAGGCCCCATGTACCGCGTTGATCCCGGAAAGCTGCTGGCCGGCCATGAGCACGATGATGGAGATGAGCTGCCATCGCAGGGGCCGGAAGGTGAACAGGTTGAGCACGGACAGGCGGCCCTCGGCCCTCTCGGCCTGGTCCTCCACGCGCATCTCTTCGATCTCGTCCTCCAC
Organism: Myotis davidii; assembly: GCF_000327345.1. NCBI lineage: Eukaryota > Metazoa > Chordata > Mammalia > Chiroptera > Vespertilionidae > Myotis > Myotis davidii. Next base: position 7,341,478 of record NW_006293088.1, on the reverse strand, counting down.
ATCGGCCCAGCCCCTCAGTTTCCTCAGAGCTGCGGGGAGCGGAGCAGCCCCCGTGGCTGACCCCACTCACCTGTGCTCGGGGAGGAGGGCAGCCACCCACTTGCTCGGCCCACCTCTGGCCACCGGCTCCCCATTTTCCCAGTGCGGAGTGCTCATGACCCCAACCAGGACCCAACCATGTGATGGTGTCCCCAACCCCAACCACATCCACGCTGGTCAGGCTCTCAAGCCAACACGGGTCAGCCATGGCTCTGACCTTGTCCATGCTCCCCCCCTGGACCTCACCCCAGAGCTGCCCCGACTCCTCCTAGCCCACCGGCGCCTGCTCACTGGGGCCCCTCTCCCCGCTGGCCATCGCCTGTCCAAAGCGTTGGGCGCCATGGAGGGACGTTCTGGAGGGTGTAGGAGGCGGCCAGCAACCTGCATCCCGGTACCTTGTCGAGCCGTGTCCTCATCTCCTCTCTGGATGAGGGTGTAGCGCGGGCTCTCAGGGAAGAAGGGCAGAGACAGGAGCTGCAGCAGCGCCGGGACCCCCGTGAGTGCCAAGAGCACGGGCCAGCCTGCAAGGGACCACCACCCAGAACTTGACACCGGCCCACAGGGTCCCTGGGGCTCTGGCGCCCTCCAGCCGACCTTCCCCAGGGCCTGACTCCTGTTACAAGGTCACTCGCCCACAACCTTCCAGCCCTCGGTGAGAGCCAAGGCCAGCAGGGACTTAGTTCCTGCCACCAGCTGGCTGCCCACGACCCACACACAGGCTCCACGGTCACCGATGGAGGAAATAATGATAATTTTAAAGGGAAATGGCATGAATTCCTTCTGCAGGAGGAGCATTGCTTTCCTTAGGAACAGTATTTGGCTTAAACGCGTGAGCCCAGAGAAAACAATGGCAGGTGTTGTTTCTAATTTTATAAGTCTACCTCCCTGGAGGCTGGGCCAGCGGGGATGGGCCCCGCGGCTATCTGAGCTCCTTCCGAAGGTTTGTGTTAGGCGGGCGGTGCTGAGACTCAAGTAACCCTGAGCGACGGTGGGAACTGGGAGTTATTTAACCTCCCCAAGCCTCGGGTTTCTCATCAGTAAAGATTACGATACGATGATGATGATGGTGATGATGATGATAACAAAGTAGCACATCAAGGGTGGTGAGGGCTGCAAGAGACCGCATGAGCCAGGCATACAGGTGTCTCTGGGCAGCCGCCGGCCAGCGTGGCCTCCACTCAGGGCCTGTCCTGTGACCAGTGTTTACCGTTCAGCTGCTCGGGCAGCCTGGGAATCGCTGATACTAAAGACCTTTCACTGAGCATCTCCTGCGCTCCGAGTCCCTTCAAGGCACCGTGGGGAATACAAGGACGTAATTCCACCCACTAAGGAATGCGTGACTGGGAAATGTGTAAAATGAAAACCAAAACCAGACCCCACTGCACCCGTGGCCTAGACGTGGTCCCACCCGCTCCCTCACTGAACTTCCCACCATCCCCACCCACTCTCAGGCAATGGCCCTGCCCCCTCTTCCACTGAGAAGATGGAAGGAACCAGCAGAAAACGTCTACAAGGGCCATGCGCACCCACAGACAGTGACCATGGCCAGCCCGTGCAGCTGGTCCCACCGCCTTCCGCTTCTGGGCCAGTGAGCAGCCAAGTGCGTGATTACTTTTCCCAGGGGACAACATCCCCTCCTGCTCGCTCCCCCATCCGGCGGCCGCCAGCTCTCCCCTTCACCAGCAGAACCCCCAAGAGCGTGTGTGCCTCTTGTCCCAGTCCTCTCCTCCCAGTCCCAAGCACAATTTGTCCCCATCACTCACCACCACTGTCCTCATCAAGGTCACCTGTGTCCACCAAGCTGCACACTGCGCAGCCCAGAGGTCACCTCTCGGCTTCAACGGGCTTGATCCACCAATAACATGGGCACAGCTGAGCGAACGACTGGACCAGCGCCCACGGCCCCACACGACCCCCAGGCCCCTCCCTCGTCCCCTTTGACCTTGGCGTGCACCGCCTGGGTACCTGTAGGATTGCCCAGGACGGCCTGCAGGCTGAAGATCTGCGCTAGGAAGACTCCCACGATGACGAAAACCTCGGTCATTGTTCCCAGAGTCCCCCTGAGGTTCTTGGGGGCCAGTTCTCCGAGGTACATGGGGAGGGCACTGTAGGAGATGCCTGGTTCCAGCAAAACCAAAATCAGGGAGAAGAGCAGTCCCAGCCTCGGACCCAGGACCCGGAGGTAATTCAGCTCCATCTCA
>NW_006293088.1:7314734-7338742 GCF_000327345.1 Myotis davidii | reverse complement strand
CCCGCCCCCACAAGACCCTGCCTCTCCTCACAGCCCCGCCTCCCGGCACAAGTCCCGCCCCTGCAAGCCCCGCCTCCCCGCCGGGAGATGGAACCGGCCCTGTGGGCTGCTTAGTTTGCACTGCTGAGGGACCCTTCCAGAATCCTCTGACCCCGGGGCCACCTGCAGGGCATGATGCCAATGTCCTCTCCTTCCTAGTTGCACAGCTGGGGCCCTGGATAGTGGGACTTTGGGACGATTCTCTTGCTTTGACATATTTTCTGACTTTTCTAAAGCACAGGTAACTTGTATCACTTAACACACACACACACACACACACACACACAAGGAACCACTGTGGTTGAGGAACCTGGCTCCCCTGCTGAGCGAGGCCCCAAACTCTGTTTCTTTTGCTCGCAGCCCCTCCCCCTCAGTGCACACTGGGCATCCTCCTCAGAAAATACCTTGTAAAGCCTTTCAGTCAGTTACACTTCAAGGCAAAAGTGGGGGTTTTAAGAAAAGTTTTACAATTAAATGTATTGGGGTAACATTGGCGATAACGTCATATAAACTTACGATACGACATCTGCATACTCTATTGTGTGCTCACCACCCAAACATGCATTTTAAAGCCCTGATAGCTTTTGTTAGTGAAGGGGAGGGAGAGCATGAGCTTCGTAGGGTCTGGGAGAGGAGAAGGAGGGTGCCCCAGAAGGGACAGAGGCCGGGCAGGGCCAGGGGGACCCTCATCTCCCCAGCTTCCAGCCTCGGCCCCTGTGCTGGGCACCAGACGCTTCCCCCCATGGGTGTACCTGAGCGTGGCCTTGGGGCTTCATCCGTCGCTCCACGTACCTGCGCAGACTCCCAGCAGCACTCGGGAAAGGATGATCAGCTCAAAAGCCTTGGCCACTTTGCTGACTCCCATCAGGATGGCAGGGACGATGGCGAAGATGTTATTGATCAGCAGGGTTCCCTTTCTGCAAGGACAGCAGAGCCCAGAGGGTGGGGGCTGAGGCGCAGAGGCGGTCCTGACACGACTCCTACTCTGCAGGCAGCTGGTACCACGGCGTGGGAACGTGCCCAAGAAGGCCGATGGCTGGGAAGGACGGGGAAGCTGGGACCGAGACACAAGTCCCAGGAAGGAAGGTCTGGGCCAGCAGGGGCGGGTGGGGGTGCTAACAGCCGGAGCCAACTGCGGACAGCAGAGAAGGGACGAGGAGTGGTTGCTGCCTCTGGCAGGGAGCTTCCTGTCCCTGGTGGTATTCAGGCAGAGACCAGACTAGATGAGGCCCCTCAGGAATGCTGAACAGGGGATTCCCACAGCAGGTGGGACACTGGGTTAGACTAGAGCAGCAGTTCTCAACCCTTTAGTACAGTTCCTCATGTTGTGGTGACCCCAATTTCATTGTTACAAATTGAACATAATTAAAGCATAGTGATTCATCACCAAAACAATATGTAATTATATATGTGTTTTCCGATGGTCTTAGGCGACCACTGTGAAAGGGTTGTTCGACCCCAAAGGGGTCGCGACCCACAGGTTGAGAACCACTGGGCTAGAGGATCTCTCAGATCCTTGACAAGGCTGCCAGCCCAGGAGTCGATGAACGAGAGGGAGGGGGCACCTAGAAAAAGGGACTATGCTGCCATGCCCCCCAGGACCATCCGTCCCTTCCAGACTGTGCTCTGTGCCCTTGGATGGCTTCCATCAATGGCTCCCTTGACGGCCCGTACTCCCAACCTGGGTTGGGCTTTGCCAAAGAAGACACCAATGGAGGATGAGGAAGGAAGAGAGGTCCCAGCTGTGGGGTGGCAGCTGGCTGCACCCACCTTTGACATTTGCCCACACTCTGCCCACCTTTGAGGACAATGCCAGGAGCAGGGGTGGGGGAATCTTTAAACAGAAACACAGAAACCCCTCTGGAGGGGTAGCCACGGAGTCCAGTGGAAATCCCCGACGAGGCAGCGCTAGACACCCAGGTGTGTGGGATGGTTTCTCAGGCCCCTTTTCTCTCCGGGGCGGCTGTTCCTCTGAGAAAGCTGCCCTCGGGGCCCAGACTGAGACCCGAGGATCAGCTGCCCCGAGGCTGGAGAGGACAGCGCCCCCTGCCTGGTCTTCCCCAGTCCTTCCTGCTCAGGGCGGTTGGGAACCCACTGGGACAAGGCCGGCTCCACCAGAGCGGTCTGTGTCCTTGTCTGCAAGGTGAGGGGGCGAGGAGACCATCACTGAGCTCCCAGGTTCTGTGATGGGGGGTCCAGGTGAGGAGGCCAAACCTGGGCTTCTAGAACAGTCCAGCCACTGGTGTAGCTGAGAACAGCGCAGTCTGGATTACACAAAAGCCTGGGATATGGCATAAGGACAACATCCTGAATGTTTCCTCATTCACATGCCCGACATATGGCAAGTGCCAATCAAGAACCTAGAAGAAGAGGTCCTATGGGTCCCGCTGTAACGAATAGCTGGTTTTCAGTCGCCGATATTTTCTCCCATGCGTGGGAACTGAAGGGCTACAGTTCTTTAAAAGTTCTTTACTTTAGAGGGTTCTCCACGTGTACCCCAAAACTGCTGGTCTCGGCGTATCGAGTCCAAGTGTCACTGCGAATTCCTCTGAGTGGGATGTGGCCAGATGGCATTCCGGTGCCTCACCCGAGGCCTTGGCTCACTCTCCCTCCCTGGGGACCTTGACCCGGGCACCTGCCTTATCTGGGAGGCACCTCTTTGCAGCTCCTGGGCTTAGGCACCCAGATTAGGGAGCCCATGCAAGCCCAGCAAAGGACAAAGAGCCACTGTGCATCTCAAAGACATGGGACAGGCACGTGGAGTGACTCAGTCTGAGCCACCAACTTCAGAGTGGAATGACAAGGGAAGGGGTCCCGGAACCTCAGGGACTGGCTTCAGGGCATAAGGTCTGTGGCACCGTGGGGACGAGGCTTTTCAAGGTCAAATCAAGCCCCCACCTCGTGCAGACCACCCAGGGACAGCGTGGTTTCCCCCGTGACCCGCGAGTGAGAACCGTGCCCTCAGCTCACCGGCCGCACTTGTCCACCAGCCCGCCGACCATCAGCGAGCCCAGCAGGCCGCCCAGGGGGAACATGGACACGGTGCAGGACCACAAGAGCAGCATGTGCTTCTCGTCCATGGGCGTCCCGTGTCGCGCGTAGTAGGTGTCGTTATAAAATGACTTCAAGACCTGGAAGACATTGCCCCATGGTAGCCAAGAAGATTGGGCAACTCGTGAGCGAACTTGGAGCGGGCGGCTGCCCCAGTGCCCCGCACCCACCTTGTGCGGCGTGTTGACCACGGCGATGTTGTAGCCGTACTGGAAGGCCGAGCCGAAGCCCGCGCTCAGGGTGGCCAGCACCAGCGTGGGCTGCAGCCTCTGCGGAGATGAGGCGGAGATGAAGTCCATGACCTGAGAAGTGGGCTCCCACCAGCTGGGCCAGGTGTCGGGGACCCCAGGACCTGCCCAGGGAAGGTGGGGCGGTGACTGGCTGGGGGTGGAGTCTCAGGGCTCTGAGACGTGGGGGGCACCGTGGAGGGCATGGTTTCCTGTTCCTGGCATGCAGTCATTCCCTCCCTAAAGACAAAGCTGAGCCTCCACCATGTCCTGGTCTGGGATGGAGTGGGGGAGGCTCTGGGAAAAGGTCCAGCACCCGCTGGCCTTCTGGAGTTTACATTCTAGGGAGCGGGGAGGTCAAATAGAAAAAGGATGTACAGACACCAAATACCAATAATGCTATGAGGACCAACAGGGTAACAAGGGCAGGCCTCTGAGGAGGGCCTGGGAGCTGAGCCCTGAGTGGCTACCACATCCTGCTTCCCTGGCCACCTCAGAACCCAGAGCAGCTCAGGGGAACTGCCCCAGAGCCCAGGGGGCGCAGACTTGGGGCAGGTCTGCGGCTGCCTGAGGCGGTGCTTCCCGGGACTCCAGGCGACCAGCCGTCCAGAGCCACCACCCTGGGCCACGCTCCACCCTCTGCTTGCCTGCTAACTGCGCCCCTAACTCCACCCCACCATCAGCTGCGTGACTGCCCGCAGATCTCAGCCCTGCTGGCCTGGGATCCAGCCTGCGGAGAAGGGTGGGGTACAGGATTCAGCTGACTGATCCCCGGTGCTGTCCTTGCTGCTGTAGGTGTTTCAAAAGCCGTTCCCTCCCTCCAGTGGTCCCCTCTTCTGGTGGGAAAGGGACAGTGACAGGGGCCTTTCCTAGCCTGGCACTTACCCCCTCCCGGGGTGGGCTGGGCACCGCCATGCTGCTCAGGTGAGAAGCGGTGCGCTCTGCCTCGGAGCGACACCCGGGTCTGTTCCACACCCGCCGATTCGCCGCGGGGCCTGGGTGGCCTCATTGCCCTTTGGCCTCTGGACCCTGCCCGCTTTCCCCAGAGCACACTTTCCTTGGGCTTCTGATAAGATAAGTTTCACACAAGCATGGATTTGTCTTTGCCTCCACCAGGTACCACGGGGGTGCCTGCCACTGGTCCCTCCCTAGCCGTGAGCAGCACTGGGAGTCTGCCTGGGCCTCAGCTGCTTCCCTGTTAGTTCTTTGTGCTTCCTCTCACCCACGTGGACTAATTGTCCATTTGGAGGAAAGAGCAAACAAAATACTTTTACAGGCGGACAACGTAATTATTCCCAAGTACACCTACCGGCATTAAACAGGTCAGTAACATATTCAACAAAGGTGTTCATTTCAGAATTACTGCTACTGAGAAAAAACGAAGTAGGGAGTGACTGAATAATGATCACAGGCGAATTAGGAAATTATGATAAAAGGATATGAATAATGATCAAAGGATCATAATGAAAATTACGTAAGAATGGGGCAGCATGTTATGAACATTATGCGAAGTCACCAAAGCAAGACGTACCAGGGCCCTGGGCACAATGTGTTGGCATGTGGGTGGCAGCCCGAGGGCGCAGCACACGGCGAAAGAACGAGGTCCTTATTGCTCCCGCCCATCTGCTCCTGACGGTTCGGGGCTCTCTAAAGCAGGGTGTTCCACCTCTTCATCGCCTGGCACACAGGAACCAATTACTAACATTCTGCACACACCATACATTTGTTTTGCCGTTCTGACGTTTATTCTGGTGTAACTTTGATTCGTTCCCATTGGATGGCTCTTGTTGTGTTGGCTGTTGGCATTTTGTTATTTGACGGTCTAAGGGAGAAGAGGTCCGCGCCCCTGACTAAATAGTGAGCTCTCGCACGTCTGAAGGATTCTCGGGGCGCACGGGTTTATGTCGCTGCCCCAAAGTGCTATGTGGTCTCTGTGGTGCCCTCGTTGCTTCTGGGGCCCGGCCAGCGGAGTGGCTGTTAGGAAAGAAAGGCATGTGTCCCTCGCCTGCTGGCTTTGCCACAGAAGAATGCGCCCTGGGCTGGGACAATGCGTTCCTGGGCTCTGCTTCAAGCAAGTGAGGCGAGGGCCTCAGGCACACCCAGCCTTCTGCTCTTCAGGCCCCCTGGGGAGGAGGCAGGGTCACTTCACAGTGCGTGCAGTCACACCGCCCGCCCGCCACAACTGCACAGCAGGGGACCCACACACTGCAAGGGACAGGCTCTGTGCAGGCCCTCTCTCCTTTTTAAAAAATATGTTCTTACTGATTTCCAAGAGTGGAAGGGAGTGGGAGAGACAGAAACATCAATGAGAGAGAATCATTGATCAGCTGCCTCCTGTACGCCTTCTCTTGGGGACAGAGCCCGCAAATTGGGCGTTCAGCTGCCTCCTGTACGCCTTCTCTTGGGGACGGAGCCCGCAAATTGGGCATGTGCCCTGACTGGGAATCGAACCGGCAGCCTTTCAGTGCACAGGACACGACTCCAACCAGCTGAGCCACAGGCCAGGGCTCTCTCTCTCTCCTCTTTTGCTGGAAGTCCATGCTGCACCACTAGAGCCAGGTGTGTGAACTGTCCGTTCTCAGTGACATTGAATCATACACTGGTCTCTCCCCGAGGTGGCACTGTCCTGCCCTTTAACCTTGGCTGCACAGCCTGGCCACCCAGTCAACAGTGAACTATCAACATTCATATCTCTATTAATAGTCTGTTCGAGGCAACCTAGGCTTTTTCTATCATGCTCCCCAAAACTCTCCCAGCCTCTTCCCCCACGCCCAATGCCAAAGCCATTCCATATATTTAGTATTTGTTAGTGCTTCCCCCACTCCCCAGTACCAAAATGGGTATGAGTTTCCTGTGGCTGCTGTAACAACCATCACAAACTTAGTGGCTTACAACAACACACGCTTATCACCTTATAATTCTGGAGGTCATGACTGTGACCCGGTCTCACAGGGCTACAATCGGGTGTCAGCAGAGCCACGTTCCTTCCTGGAGGCTGCAGGAGGAATCCGTTCCCTTGCGTTTTTCAGCTGCGGGAGGCCATCTGCCTTCCTTGCTCGTGGCCCCTTCCCTGTCTTCAAAGCCGGCCCTGGAGACTGAGTCTTTCTTGTGTCTCTCTTGTGCTGCTGTCTTCCTGCTTCTCCCTCTTCAATGTGGTTGCTCGAATAATCCAGCGTAATCTCCCATCCCCGAGTTACATGATTAGCAACCTTAACACCACCTGCACTTTCCATTCCCTTTACCATGTGACATAACATAGTGCGGGGGGAGGGGGGAGCATTATTCTGCGACCATAGCTCTCTCTGTTTGCCCCTAAAGACCCTGGAGAGCTGGTCCAGCAGGCCTTTCAGCTCCCAGGGAGTGCGCTCTGCCTCCCACTGGCACGCCACCTGGCTGGCTGGCCACGAGGCTCGGAGTTTGATAACACTGATCACCTCTGGATGTCTTGCCTGCCTTCCTCTGAGTCAACCACAGCAACAAAGTCAAGCTGATGGCAAAACCGAGTTCCTACCTGCTGTTTCTTCTGCTTGAAACCTCCTCCCCCAGGTCTCAGCTGAAACGCCACCTCCTTGGGGAGGGCCTCTGTGGAGGAGAGACTGCTCCATGAGGTGACCGCTGCCGGACCCACAAGTGGACCTGGGCCAGTGGGGGAGGCGGCTTCCTGCACCCCACCCCCACCCCGAGGCTGTGTGATAATAACTGATGTTCATTCGGGCATACACCAGTCCCCTTCCCTTATCTCCTGCTCTGCGCTGGTCCCTGAACAGGCCGTTGTTCTCACCTGGTCCAGCCCGTCATTTCCCAGACCTGTGGCATTCACGGACTAGCACCTGTGACTACTCAAACCTCCCTCCTCTCCTCCTCCCCGCTTGACTATATAATTTGTTGGCATTTGCCAAGCAGCTTGGGAAGTCATTTCACATTGCAGCCACCCAGGACATGCCTCGGATGTGAGTTTCCCTTAATAGACCCTATTAATGACCAGACTGGAGTGGCCGGCCCCCTTCTTCCACTTATAGGGGTGGCTTTTCAGTATCAGGGCCTTACCATGGCGGTACAAACATCCTCCCTGCGACCACCCTTTTGAAAGTAAACCCACTCTTGCCTGACATTGTCTAACACTTTGCCCCGAGTGCTATCTGAAATGATCTTAGGTATGTGCTTACTTGTGTTTTTGACTGTTAGATCCGTTGTATCCACTGCTGGGCACATAGTAGGTGCTCAGAAATATTGGTTGAAAAAATGGCATCTCACCTGTGATGGCCTCGTGGTCACTGCATCCTCCTGAGTCTCTCTCGAATTCCTCCTCCCTGCTGGGCCGGACCACTGCTGGCTTTGCAGGGCCATCATTATTTCTTATCGACTGGGTGCCCTACCCAAGTTCCACCGCATTCTCATTACGGCCACGCCAGCTCTGAAACTCAGAGGTCACGAAAACACCGGCATTATCTAGAGGTCAAAGTTCTCACTCAGTTTGGCTCCTAAGGACCCACAGATTCTAGGTAAGCTTCCCACATCTTTCTGGCTTTACTTCAGACCAATCCGGAGTTCCCCTAAACACCTCCACATCTCACCTGGATTAGCCATCCTACACTTTCCAACTGCATCTTCTCCAGCTGGAGAAATCCTTTTTGTCTTTCCTAATTCCACATCCTCCTTCAGTGCAACCATAGCACCAGGCCCATCCCTGTCTCTTCTGGTTGGATTTTACTGGCCCGGGTAAATGCACACATCTATAAATACTCCCATATGTAGCCACCCGAGTCTATAGGAAGCTGACCATGAGCTCATACCAATATCTCCAGCTCTACTCTAATACCACGTGGATCATTCTAGACTCCCTCTCGTGGTTTATCTGTAACTTACCACTGCAACAATGAGATTGTTCCCTCCATCTGCCACCCATTTACTTGGTTGTTAGATCTCAGTATACATGTATAGTACAGGTTTCTCACTGTATGTTACCTGTGAGTTTATTTGCCCTCAAAATCAAAGCTCATTCCCAAGCACTTAAAAGTTAACTAAATGCTTCATGATATCACTCAGATGTGGAATCTAATGAACAAAATAAACTGATGAACAAAAATAGATCCAGAGACATGGAAGCATAGAACAGACTTCAGAGGGAAGACGGGGGAGGGTGGGTAGGTGGGAAGAGATCAAAGGACTTAAATGCATATATGCATAACCCATGGACACAGACAATAGGGTGGTGAAGACCTGGGGAGGGCAGTGGGGGTGGGCTAAAAGGGGTCAATGGAAGAAAGAGGGCATATGTAATACTTTCAACAACAACGATTTAATTTTAAAAAATAAATTAATTAATTAAAAAATAAATAACTAAGTGTTTAATATACCCCAGGCACTGATCTAAACACATCCTTGAAATCTCATAACCAACCATGTGAGACATTTATTATTACTCCCATTTAACAGAAGAGGGAACTGAGGTACAGAAAAGCCAGAAGATACAGAAAAGTTTTAGCCAAGATATGCAATTACTAAGTGGCAGAACCAAGGTTGACCCCAGAGGGTAGACCCCCAGAGTCATGGACTCCACAGCTTTCCTGTGTATGAGACGTTGCAGATAACCTGAGCTGAATTAATAACACCACAGTCCCTTGTCTTCCCACATGCCAGCCTTACTGCTCCCCAGAGTTGAGAGCTTCCATCTTTGGCTGCTTTTGTGGCCCCTCCACACTGCAGATCCCTGCTGCAGAAGGTCAAGGATGGTTCAACCCCAGCATTTTGCTATTTACTTGGTCTGTGTCTCCAACACTCTTATAGGTTATTTAATTGATCATTCTCCCCCCACAAAAGCTGTGCCCAATCCCACTACTGTCCCACCTGGTTCTGAGCTTTTGCCCGCCCCCCACCCCCCAATACCAGATTTTCTATTCAGTAGGTGTTCTCTCTACTTCCCTTTCCCACGCCTCAAAGTTTTCTCCATCCTCTTGCACATGCCCTCTTCACACACCCAGGTCTCTATGCAAAGCTTCTAGCTCTGCTGCATCTGCAGGGGGGCACACCCACTTCCCTCCCTCCCTCCCCATCTCACCTTTAGGACCTCTCGGTGTTCCCTATGTACCTGAAGACATGCAGAGGCTTCCCCAATCTCAAATTTAAAGACTCACAACTTTGCAACCACCTCATCTCTCCTTTCTCCTCCTCTTCCAGAAGATACTGCCTGAGTGCCTCCTTCATGCCTGCTCCAGGCAGTGGGGACTCCGGGATCAACAAAACTGGACAAACCCGTGTTCTTAATGGGCTTACACTCCAGTGCAGTCAAACTGCTTGCAGAAGCCGGGAATACCCCCCTCCTCCCACCTGCTCATAGAAAAGCAGCACATCTTGGTGAAAAATGATCGCATTTGTTTTATTGACTATTCAGAGGCAATTCCACTGTCCTCTAACAGTATAATTTAGGATTAACAGTCCCTGACTTGGTTCAAGTCTCCGTAGGGACCTGCTCTCCCTCCACCTTCCTGGACGTCGTTGCTTGCGACCGCACACTTTCCTGGAGCGGTGATGCTGGAGGTGGATCCGACAAGAGGATGAATTCTGCTCTGAACACAGGCCCGTGGCCCCCAGAAGACCCACGGGGTTGGAGAAAGGATTGCTTCTCTGGCCAAATTGGATTCCTTCTCTCTCACCGCCGCACTAATGCTTTTTGTCCTAAAAGCCGGTGTTACAGGAGCCACACAAAGGCTCACCCCGCCATGGCGGGAGGACGGCTGCTCACTGTGACTTGGGCCTGGCGAGGGGGCAGTCTGGCTTTCGTAACTGCACGGAAGCCCTTTGGGGCCTGCATCCCACACTGGACTGTCCTCGTTCTGAATATTTATAGACAACTGTTAGGAAAAAACCCCAAGAAGGGGGCTCCAGGCCGTCGACCACTTAGCAGGCGCCTCCTCCCGAGTTACTGCTCTGAGGCGGAGGGCGAAAGCTCCTTTAGTTCCTCCTGACGTTCCTCGGCCACGGCCTTCAGCGCCTCTGAAACTGCCCTTAGATCCGCCGACACGGACTGCAGTTTCGCCGGAAGTTCCTTTAGTCCCTCCGACGCGGACTTCACTTCCTCCGGAAGTTCCTTTAGTCCCTCCGACACCAAGTTTAGTTCCTCTGAGACCGACTTGAGCTTCTCCGGAAGTTCCTTTTGCTCCCCCGGAAGTTCCTTCTGTTTCCCCGGAAGTTCTGTCTCCTCCGAAAGTTCCATTTCCTTAGGAAGTTCTATTTCCTCCGAACGTTCCATTTCCGCCGGAAGTTCTATTTCCTCCGGAAGTTCCATTTCCTCCGGAAGTTTCTTGCGTTCCTCCGGAATCTCCTTTAGCTCCTCATTTTCTGGGTACACCTCGGACACATGATTCCTCTTGGCGAAGGTCTGGTTGATCTCCATGAATGTCTTGCCCTTGGTCTCAGGGATCACCAGGAACACGAAGACGGTGGTGAGAAAACACACCCCACCAAAAATGATGAAGCTGTAGGGCCCGAGGCCCTCCTGCGGGAAGGGGAGCCAGGCTCACTTTCTGGAAGAGGTTCTCCCTTTCCTGCGTGAGGATGTCGGGGCCCAGGGCCCCCAGGCCACACTTACCTGGATGAAGGGGAAAAGCAAGCCCACTGTGAAGTTGCTGAGCCAGTGGACGCTGCCCCCCACCATGTAGGCCGAGGACCGGGAGGACTGCAGGAAGATCTCGGTGATGATCAGCGCGGGGATGGGACCTGCGGGGCGGCAGAGGAAGAGCTGCACTCGCTGAAGGCAGAGCACGTCCACTGAGGGTCCTGGAGCCCCTGCTGGGTGCCAGGGGCCTCGGGGTATGGTGCAGGGTGGGCGTGGCGAGTCTCCAGGACTCGGGGTGCAGCAGCAGGGTCAGAAGGCCAGAAGCCAGAGTTCAGCACAGTATGTGACATCCTACCATGTCCCCAAAGGGCTGACAATCTGTTAGGCTCTCAACCCCAATCCCACAGGGGGCAGCGTGTAATCCCCCGGGGCAGCGTGTTTCAGTCTACACGGCCGCTTTACTGTTTCTGCTCTAAGTAGGCTCTGCCCACACTCTGCTGCAGCAGGAACAGGGGCCCCCAGAGCCCCTCCAGGGAGCTCAAGCCGGGAGCTCCTACGGCTGATGGTGCGGGAGTGGGCAGTGGAAGCAGAACCAGTTCTGGGTACGTACTGGGCCCCAGGGCGTGTCCTATGACGTAGATGAGGACACAGACGATGCTGAGGTAAGGCATCCAGGAGATGGTGGTCTGTGGGGGGAATAGAGTTGGGTCACACAGGGCAGCACAGACAGAGACAGCCTGGGACAGGGAGCGCCAGGAATCTCAGCTCCCAGAGGGCCAGCTGCTCTGCCCAGGCCGAGCAAGGATGGCACCAAGCTCCTCCTTCAACAGGAGGTGCCACCTCTTGCCACTGGAAGTGGGCAGCGGGCTGCCGGAGGCGGGGCATGGGGGCCGCACCCTCTCACCTGCAGAACCAGAGCGGCCGTGAGCACGCAGCAGGCGGTGCAGCAGATGGAGAAGCCCAGGAGCAGCAGGATCCTCCTCCCCAAAAGCTCCACCACGAACACCTGGGGGGAAGGGGCCAGGAAAAGCGGGGGCTCAGGAGCCATGACCCCCCCCCTCACACACACACACAACCCAGCCTGGAGCGGCCTTTGCAGGAAGCTCTTTGCCCGCCCATTGCACACACCCCCTCTGAGGGGCACCGTGAGGAGCCTATGCATGGTGTGCCCCAGGGGTACGTCCCTGAATGGCCAGTGGGCCCAGCACTGCGCAGTCCAAGGGTCCCCTTTGCTCCGTCATGTTGGGGCCCTGGCACGGGCAGTGGCCTCCAGGAAGCGCCACTCGCACAGTGGGAGCTTTGGGGCCGAGGGCGGGGTTGTCTCCGTCTTTGAAGAGCCATAGGCCAGCTCCCGTAAGAGACAGGCTGTCACCTGAGCAGAGCCCAGAGGCGACACGTGAAGGGACGGAGGGCTGCTTCCTGGGCCAAGACTCCCACTCTCAAGGCACCCTCCATCCTGGGCAGCCGAGGGCACTCAGCTCCCGGGGACACTCACGGCTAAAATGGTTATTGCCACGTTGACAGCCCCCGTGCCCGCCGTCACATACTGGACGTTATCTTCTGCCACCCCCGCGTTCTTGTAGATCTCGTCCGCGTAGTAGTAGATCTGGAAGGCAACCGTGATGCTGGTGGGCTGGCCAGGCCACTGCCTGCCCAGAGCCCGCGGCCCCACCCCAGGTCCCCTCACCCCAGGCCGCCCCAGTCCCAGGCCACCCCAGTCCCAGGCCGCCCCTACCGCGTTCACTCCCGACAGCTGCTGGCCGCCCATGAGGACAATGATGGAGATGAGCTGCCAGCGCAGGGACTTGATCCTGAACAGCTTCACTATGGAGATGAAGCCCGCAGCCTTCTCGGCCTCGTCCTCCAGCCGGATCTCCTCCATCTCGTCTTCCACGTTGTCCCAGCCACGCAGCCTTTTCAGGGCTGAGGGAGGGGACCAGGGGGGCGGCGTCTGAGGGGGCCCACGGCTTCCTAAGAGCAAAGACGCTGCAGCCCTGTCCTCCCCACCCCCAGGCCCTCACCTCCCCCAAGAGAGCCTCACCTTTCCTGGCCGCTTCGGGGTTTTTCTTCTGAACCAGCAGGTACCTGGGGCTCTCCGGGAAGAAGGGCAGCAGCAGGAGCTGCAGAGCCGCGGGGATCCCGGTCACCCCGAGGAGGATGGGCCAGCCTGCACGGGGGATGGGCGCCACTCTCAGAGGCCCCAGCCAAGCACCCCCACAGCGCCCAGCCGGCCACTCTGCCCCATCACCCGGATGGGCTCTCCTGGGAGAGGCCTTCCCATCCCTGTGTCCCCAGCACCCAGGAGGACACTTAACACCCTGCAGATGCGTACAAGAGGGGTGGTGATGACCCGCCAGTGCCCACCTACCAGGCGGACAAAGCGAAAAACCGACAACCCCAAGTGCTGGCGAGAATGTGGGCAACTGGGAAGTCTCCACGGTCATTGTGTGGACACATGGCGTCCTTGGAGGACAGGCTGGTGGAGCTGGGGTTGCTGGGCCCCTCAGCTCTGACCCGGCTACCTGCTCAGGGGGAGGCCTGGCCACCTGGGCATGCAAATTAGAATGGGCAGAGCACCCCCGACTGCTGAATAAAACCCGGGAGCGATGCCCGTGTGGTAGAACGGGAACACAAATCATGGTGAGTTCACAACATGGATTCTACGCTGCACTGGCAAGGAAGCCAGACTCACAGGCGCCGTCTCACCAATGCCAGGCCGGGTGCCATCGTCTACCCGGTGGGCCCTGCCGCAGAGAGTCAGAAATGGAACATTAACTCTGCCTTGGCCCTGGTATGGACAGCCCCAGCGGGCCAGGGGGAAGCCAGGCGGCTTCGTGCTCCATCCAAGCCGCCTCACCCCGGTCCTAAGGGGCTAGAGCATGTCAGCCAGTCTGTCACCAGCACCTCGCTGACCAGGGCAGTGTGGGGGCCAGAGGGACAGCCAGCCGAGCAGAGAGAAAAGCCCAGCTTGCAGAACACCCGTCCACTGAGCGGAGGGAGGGCTGTGGCCCGGAGGCGGCCGCACTTACCTTCCTCGTTTGCAAGGAGATTCCGAAGGCCCAGGATCTGGGCCACGAGGATGCCCACGGTGATGAAAAGCTGGGGCACCACCCCCAGGGCTCCCCTCAGGTTCTTGGGGGACAGCTCCCCCAGGTACATAGGGACGACGTTGGAAGACAGACCTGGAGGAGGTGAAACGACAGGATCAGGAAGCACCGGTGAGGTGGGGCCGGGCCGCGGCCTCCACACGCTTGTTCTCACTCAGCAGTCACGTGATTGGGCTGAAACTTTCAGAAAACTGCCCAGTAAGCAAACACCCCTTTTCATTCTTGGTCCTCTGAACTTTGAGGAAGGAGAACGTAGTCTGACCAAAGAGGATCATGGACCGGGACCTCACTTTCTTGACTGGTGTCACCTGCAGGCATGAGCCAGCCTGGCTTCAGGTCTCCCCCTAACTGGCTTGGTCTCGGAGAAGAAAAGCCCCGAGTCTCCCCTGTGCTCAGTTAACTTCAGGTAAGGGGTTCGCTGCCATCGGCCTAATTGTCTGTCCCTGTCCCCGTGTTTGGAAGGAGAAACAGAGTTACTTGGCAAGTGGAGCAGATAAGTGAGATGCCCGGGGCAGGGGGGAGGGGTAAGGGCATTCACCCTCGGGTGCCCACCTGCAGGTGCCTGTCCCAGCAGTGGTGCCTCCTGACTCTACCCCTCACTCACCTGGAGCGGCCTGGCAGACGCTGCCTACGGGAGAGCATGGGCTCCAGGGAGGCCAGCGTAGGCTCTCCCCACCCCTCTTCCATCGGAAGCCGCTGTAGGGGGTTTCCCATCACCACCAGCAGGACAGCCTGGGGCCCGGCTCTGCGGGGTTTGCAAAGCAGCTCCAGGGCTCCCAAGGGGAGAGGCCGCAGGCAGGCCCTTCCCCTGCCCAGCAGGTGGGCATGGAGGGAGGGGGTGAAATAGAAGCCACGATGAGCCCTTTGCAAACTCTCAATTCTTTATAAAAGTGGAGAGGTTGCTGCCATTAACTCCTTCCGTTAGAGCAGTGGTTCTCAACCTTCCCAATGCCGCGACCCTTTCATACAGTTCCTCATGTTGTGGTGACCCCCAACCATAAAATGATTTTTGTTGCTACTTCGTAACTGTAATTTTGCTAATGTTATGAATCATAATGTCAATATCTGATATGCAGGATGTATTTTCATGGTTACAAATTGAACATAATTAAAGCATAGTGATTAATCACAAAAACAATATGTAATTATATATGTGTTTTCCGATGGTCTTAGGCGACCCCTGTGAAAGGGTCGTTTAACCCCAAAAGGGGTCGCGACCCACAGGTTGAGAACCGCTGCGTTAGAGGGACCCATGCATTCGGTTGTTCCTCAAGCTTTTTTGGCCACAACCCACAGTAAAAGCTACAGAAATACATTTTACTTTGCAACCCGGGTCTCATTCGTACGCAGATAGATAATTGGAACCGAAGTTTCAAAAGATAGTGACACAGTGGACTCTACTCAAAAACCAAAACATTGCTCACTGCCTGAGCCGGTGTGGCTCAGTGGATAAAGCGTCGACCCTCAGACTGAAGGGTCCCGGGTTCGACTGCGGTCAAGGGCACACACTGGGGTTGTGTGGAAGGCAACCAATCAGTGTCTCTCTCACACTGATGTTTTGCTCTCTCTCTCCCCCTCCCACTCTCTCTAAAAGTCAATGGAAAAATATCCTTGGGTGAGGACTAATCACACACACAGACACACACACACACAGACACACATACAGAGACACACACACAGACACACACATGCAGACACACACACACACACACAGAAACACTGCTCTCTAAACAGATGTCACCTCCCTCTCGCTGGTCCCCGCCTGCTGTTGAGAACACCCCGAGATAAAGGACTGGGGTGGAAGGACCCTCCGGAACCTAAGATTCTGTCTCAGTCTTTCAAAGAACAGCTTGCTTCACAGGAAACATCAGGGGGGATCCGCCTCCTGTCTGCACTGGAGCCTGGCTCACGACAGCACAGAGGGATAGCGTGGTCTGGCCTCAGAGACCCCAGGTTGGCCCCTGTCCTCCCTCCTGGTGACGGTTGTCAGTCACAGCTCAGCAGGCAGTGCCGCCTGGCTTACCTGCACAGATGCCCACCAGCAGCCTGGAGAGAATGATTATCTCAAACGAGTGGACAGCTTCACTGGAACCCATCAAGATGGCGGGCACGATGGAGAAGACGTTGTTCAGCAGCAAGGTCCCTTTCCTGCCGAGGACAGCACGTCAGCCAGGCCAGGCCTGGCCAGGCAGCCCCGGGGTTAGAGCATCGTCCCGGTACACCGAGGCTGTGGGCCCCGTCTCCAGTCAGGGCACATGCAAGCAGCAGCCAATGAATGCATCAATAAGTGGGACAACAAATCAATGTTTTTCTCTCTCACTCTCTCTCCCCCCCTCCTTCCTCTTTCTAAAATCAATACATTAAAAACAAAAGTAAAAACCAATTTGATCTAAGGTTCACCAAGTGTGTGCCTGGTGACAGCAGGATCCAGGATCCAGGAATACAGTACAAGGTTTTGCAATCATGGACTGTCATGATTTGGGTATAATCTGAAAACTCAACTGGGTAAGAACATTAGAAGAAAAGTATGAGCCAACCTCACTTATCAACATAGATGTCAAAGGCCTCAGCTAGAATTCTTTGGCATATATAAATACCATATTAAAGATGATACTGGAGCCCTAGCTGGTTTGGCTCAGTGGGTAGAGTGTTGGCCTGCGGATTTAAGGGACCTGGGTTCAATTCTGGTCAAGGGCACATGCCTGGGTTGCAGGCTCAATCCCCAGTAGGGGGCGTGCAGGAGGCAGCCGATGAATGTTTCTCTCTTATCATTGGTGTTTCCTCCCTTCCTCTCTGAAATCAATAAAAAATATATTTTAAAAAAGATTATACTGGGGAAAATATAAGATTATCAATTGAAGCTGCAAAAGAAGTCCATAAAATTTGATATTATGATTTTAAAAAAACAGCATTAACCTATAAATAGAACTTCTGTAAGCTGATAAAGGTGAAGTCTCCTAAAAACCTATGACAAACATGAAAGCAATGCCAAGGAGAATTTTTTTCAGGGATTTTGATAAAATGATTTCAAAATTAACACAAAAGAGAAAAGGGACATGAATAAGAAATTTAAGAATAATGGACCTTTCACATGGAAAAAATTAGTTTTTTTTTTAGTTCTTTCCTATCAGTATTCACTGTATTTTTATTTTTTATTGAATTTATTGGGGTGACACTGATAACAAAATTATACAGATTTTAGGTGCAAAAAAATTAGCTGTCTCTCACCACTCACCATATACAAAACAAAATTCCAGGTCTATCTGGGAAAAACAAAACTGTTGAATTATTTTTTAAATTACAGAATACTATCCTTATGTCTCCAGGAAGGTAAAAGGATGTCTTAAGCCCTGACCGGTTTGGCTCAGTGGATAGAGCGTCGGCCTGCAGACTGAAGGGTCCCTGGTTCGATTCCGGTCAAGGGCATGTACCTTGGTTGCAGGCACATCCCCAATAGGGGGTGTGCAGAAGGCAGGGATGTTTCTCTCTCATTGATCTTTCTAGCTCTCTATCCTTCTCCCTTCCTCTCTGTAAAAATTCAATAAAAATATATATATTTTTTTTAAAAGGCTGTCTTAAGACACAAAAAACAAAAACTGTAAATTAAAGTTGACCACTTGAACAATGAAAATTTTTATGTTAAAAAATACTACTGTATGTATGATTAAAAAATAAAACAACGGATTGAGAAGCTGTTTGCCTGATATAACAGAGGACAGTGTGGTGGTGACTTGCACCAGCTCAGAAGTGAAACTGTCCCCAGCTGTGTCATCTTGGGTTGCTACAGCACCTCTCTGCCCCCCGTTTTCCCGTCTTTGAAAAGGGGATGGCTTTTGGAAGGATTAGAGGAATTAATAACCCTAAAAGCACTCAAGATAAAGCCTGGCACAGAAAATGCTAGTTGCTGCTGTTATTTAAGGAACACCTGTGAATCGTTAAGGAAACCATACACAGTGAAACACATTCCCAAGCAGACAGCTGACCCAGCCGCGGTCGGCTCCATTGTGGACGGAACCGCAAGTCCCTCAAGGAGGAGGGTCCTGCAGATCCCACTGTGACTTGACCGGGGTCCTGCTCCCCGGGGCCCACAGGGAACGCTGTGAGTTCAATGCCAAGCTCCCAGGAAGACCCGAGGACCTGAGGTCCCAGAGCAGAGGCTGTGTGTTCCTATTCGCAGACTCTTCTTAAAATTATATATATATTTCTTTACTGATTTCAGAGAGGAAGGGAGAGGGAGGAAGAGATAGAAACATCAATGATGAGAGAGAATCATTGATTGGCTGCCTTCTGCACAGCCCCTACTAGGGATCAAGCCCGCGACCCAGGCATGTGCCCTTGGCCGGAAACAAACCTGGGACCTTTCAGTCCGCAGGTTGACGCTCTATCCACTGAGCCAAACCGGCCAGGGCTCACAGACCCTTTTTGAAAAGAATTGGAAAAAGAACCGAAGTCCGGGTTCTGGCCTTGCCTTGACTCCTGAGCTATTAGATCTGTGGCCAAGAACGGGCACTTGATCCCGCTCAGCCTCCCTGCACTCATCCGTGAAGAGGGGGTGAGGGGAGGAGCTCTTAAATGCTGTTTAGCACAAGGCAGGTCTCTTGGGCCCACACAATTTACATGGGGCAGTGGGATGACTTAGGGACCTTTTTTGGAATCAAATAACAGAACTTCCAATGCTTCCAGAATCAGGGGCAAAGATATAAGCTCCACCCTTGACAGCCACTACACCCCCAATGAAAGGGGCCCTGGGGCCACAGGGAAGTGCCTGGTAATCCCAGCCATTTCAGAGTTTCACAGGAATTTAGTTTGGGCTAAATTTTTCATATTCCTCGTTCTCAAGGAGGAAGAACAAGCAGGCAGAGTTCAAGAACCCCGTGCGGTGATTTACGTGGGGACTGGCCTCTTGGCCATGTCACCTGGGGTTTGACTCTTCCAAAGGCAACAACAAAAAAAGAGAGAGCGAGAGAGAACGAGAACTCGGTTTGGTTTTGGTACAAAACTATCCACACAGAAACAAACAAACAAGCAAACACAAAACCTTCCAGGTTAGGGGGCAGAGACAGTGGGAGGAGGCCTGGCCCCAGAGCGCTCTGCTCGCTCTGTGTCCGCCCGGAGCCCGAGACCTGCCACTTCCTCTTCAGCCCCAAGACCGGGCCTACGACCCCAACACTTGGCCAACGTCTGGTCTTAAGGCCACATCACAAAACAGAAATCAGCTCCGTGGCTTCGCCTCGCCTTCCGGTAAGGGTTTCCTCGGGAGGCTAGGTCTTACGCTCCGAAGGCTGTATGCGTTTGGCGAAGCTGAACGTGCACTTCTCCTTACCTCCCCAGCTTATTCACCAAGAAGCCGACCATGAGGGACCCGACGAGGCCGCCGAAGGGGAACATGGACACAGACAGAGACCACAGGAGCGTCAAGGAGAAGTCGCTCAGGTAGTAAGTGGTCCGATCATAGTAGGTCTCATTGTAAAATGCTTTCATGAGCTGGAGAACAAAGCAAAACAGAAGGCCCCCGTCATGTGACCCGGTTTTGCAGAAAGAGCAACATGAGCTGCTGGGCCCACGAGGGGACAGCCTGGGCACGCAGATACGGACATTGTTAGATGGAGGAGACGGGGGAGGACAACGGTGTATTAACAGCAAGGCGCAGGGGCCCCCTGGGGAGGGTCTCGAGGCCTCTGGGAGGCAAACTGCCTGGATGTTTCTAACACCAGAGAGGACTGACTCCCGTCTTCCAGTCCAGTAGGCGATCTCTGCCGCTCCGGACTCCTCCGTAGATGGCAAGGCTGCGGGAGATCAAGGCCAGCGCCCTGGGGGTCCAGCCAGGCCTGGGCCCTGGCTCCTCCCCCTGTCCTGTGTCCGCCAGTCCCCTGGGGCCTGCGTGGTGTCCCTTTCCTCCAGGACCCATTGCGTGCCCTCCACCTGTGTGCAGTCCCACCCTGCGCCCCCCACCCCCACCCCCAGGGCCCGGGCTGCCCCAAACCCACCTCCCTGGGTCGTGGGGGCCGGGTCTCGCTCCCCGCAGGACCTACCTCGGAAGGGGAGTTGATGGCGGCCACATTGTAGCCGTACTGGAAGGAGGACCCGAAGGCCGAGATCAGAGTGGCCAGGACAAGCACCGGCGTCAGCCTCTGCGGGAGGAGAGGTCACGGTGAAGTCAGGGGGCCCAATTTGGTTCCACGTCTTGTAGGGAGACGGAATGGAACCGGAAGATCTGCATCTTTCATCGGCTCCCTGGTCTTGAAACCAGCCCTCTGCTCACCTGGGGTTAGGACAGGCTTCCGCCACAGGAGCACTCAGGGCTGGACAATCCCCGGTTATGGGGGGTCCTGTATGCATGGTAGGAGCACCCCTCCCCCATCTCCAGACATGGCTAAATGCCCCCCAAACCCCGGTTGAGATTCACTGGGTCAGAGAGACACCGAGAGACCTATTGGAACACCCCATCTAGTGTCTGAGTCACTACCGCGCATTCCGGCGGCGTGGCTGCATTTGCCAACCGCCCTAGAACTCAGAGAGGAAAAACACAAGCGATTTACATTATTTAGGGCCACTGAGTAAGTCCCTGAGCCCCTGCACTTTCGCTGTCACAGGCAGAGGGCGCAGCGAGAAGCTGTTTACATACAGACTCCTGGGGACCCTGACACACACATAACCCCTGACACTCAAGGAAACCGAGCCCTCATCTAAGGCAGTCCTTCGAGCCGAGCGGGAGAAAAATGAAAGCGGCAAGAACGTTGCTCCTAGACTCTACAGATCTCACTTTGAATTTGCCCACTGCCACCTTCCAGCTTAATTTCCACCTTCTCAGTTTAATCTGTATTTTTTTAAAAAAATGTATTGATTTGAGAGAGAAACGTCAATGTGAGAAAGATCAATCAGGCCACCTCCCACATGAGCACCAGCTGGGGATTGAACCTGCTACCGGGGCATGTGCCCCAACCAGGAATCAAACCTGCCACCCAGAATGATGCTCCAACCAATGAGCCACCCCAGCAGGGCAGTTTCCTCATCTTTAAAATGAGGATGGTGATGGTACCACTCCCAGAGTTATTGCAAGGATGAATTAGAAAAGCATCCAGCCTCAGAGAGAATCTGCTGACTGGGCAGGGCCCGGACACGGCTGTTGGAACCCTCCATTCAAGACCTTCATTCATGCACCCCCTGCCATGTGGGGCACAGGCCCCTCAGGGGGCAAGCTGGGCGCTCCTGTGGTCCTGTGGGCAGTGTCCCGTCTGATCTAAAGAAGACCTCCTGTGAGAAGTGAGGAGCAGGACAGAGAGAGAAGAGGCCACCCCTGCCTCGTTGTGATGACCTGAGGACAGAGGAGTCAGCCCCCGCAGAGCTGGAGCGGACCAGCCAGGAGCCCTGGTCAGGCGCAAAGCTGTGAGTGAAACTCCGCCTTCTCCTCCTCCATCCACCAAATGAATGAGCCGAGGTAATTCCTCAGAAGCTCTGGTGAGGGAGGTCAGAGCCGCAGACAAGCAGCCCGTGAAGGAGCAGTGGGCTCGTTTCCTGTCCTCGGTTCTCACCATCCTCTGGGGTGAGCGTGACAAAAGGGGGGGCAGGTGATGGTGCCCAGGAGGCAAGGCGGGTTTCAGGGCTGTTGCCACCTTACCCTGTATTTTCCAGAGGCAGGAGGCACACCCACACACATACCCACATGCACCCCACCTGAGATGCAGGACATGTAGGCCCCTTCTCACTCACTGGGATGGTCAAAATCAATAAGACAGAGAATAATAAGTGTTGACAGAGATGCAGAGAAACCCTCTACCATTTCTGGTAGGAATGTGAAAAGGCGCAGCCACTTTGGAAAAGTCGGCCAGTTCCTCACTAAATTAAACGTAAGGTCAGCAAATGACTCAGCAATTCCACTCCTAGGCACAGACCCCAGAGAGATGAAAACAAACTCATAGAAATTTGAACATGAATGTTCACAGCAGCATTATTCATAACCGCCAAAAGTGGAAACCCAGATGTCCATCCGCTGATGAACGGGTAAACAAAATGTGGTCTACCCATACGACGGAATGTGTTTTGGCCATAAAAGGGGATGACGCACTGATACACGCTACAATATGGATGAACCTTAAATGCATGATAAATGAAAGAGACCAGTGACAGAAGCGACCCACTGCCTGGTTCTAACCCTGTGAACTGTCCGGGACAGGCAAGTCCATAGTCACGGAAGATAAATCAGTGGTTGCCCAGGGTTGGGGAGAGGAGGGAGGGAGGGTGGGGAATATGGAGTGGCTAAAAATGAGTGAAGGGTTTTTAGGGTTGATGAAAAACGTTCTAAAGCTGCTTGTGGTGGTGGTTGTACAGTTCTGTGAGTCTACACTGATTATATACTTTAAACCAGCGGTTCTCAACCTGTGGGTCGCGACCCCTTTGGCGGTCGAACGACTCTTTCACAGGGGTCGCCTAAGACCATCCTGCATATCAGATATTTACATCACGATTCATAACAGTAGCAACATTACAGTTATGAAGTAGCAACGAAAATAATTTTATGGTTGGGTCACACATGAGGAACTGTATTTAAAGGGCCAGAAGGTTGAGAACCACTGCTTTAAACGGTGAGTTGTATGTTCTACTCTCACTAAAGGTGATGTATAAGGAAGGCGTGTAAAAGAAAGCCAGGGCTTAGATTTCTTTTTTCTCTTCTCGTTCTTTTCTTTCACTTTGGGATTTGGGAGAAACTAGGAACCACCTCCCGCACCACCTCCCGCGCCCACGCTCCGCTGGCTTCCTGTTGTGCCTCGTGCTGGGAACACTGAGACTCTAGTAAAACACCGTCTGCAGGGCGGGCCCTCTGGCCGGTGTGAGCGAGGAGGCCGGGAAGGAACCTGCCCCAGTCAGCTCCCCTGGGCATCTGTGCCCACTCCCTCCCACCATGGGAGACACGCTCTGTACAAGACTTTCCTCGCCAGGAATCCCCAGGTAGAACACAGATATCCCTGGAAAGTGAGTGTTGTCAACACTGGACGTCATGTTACCACACCGTGGGACCCCAAGTTTTACAAAGAGACAGTGAGGTCCGTGGGCAGGGGGTGGGGGGGCTGGCGGTGCCTTGTCTTGTCACTGGGTTTCAGAGCACACCGCTGCAGCCCAAGAGCGTGGGGTCGAATCCCCGCTCTCCTGTGCGGGCTGTGTGGCCTTGGGCCAGTTGCTGAGCTTCTCTGTGTCCTGGCTCCTTCACCTCTAAAATGGGGACAACGAGCCCTAGCCGGTGTGGCTCAGTGGATAGAGCATTGGCCTGTGGACTGAAGGGCCCCAGGTTCAATTCCAGTCAGGGGCACACCCAGTGGGGGGCGTGCAGGAGGCAGCTGATCAATGATGAGAATCATGGATGTTTCTATCTCTCTCTCCCTCTCCCTTCCTCTCTGAAATCAATAAAAAAAATATTTTTTTAAAAGTGGGGACAATGACACTACCTTCCTCACAGGATTGATGAGTTCATAAATGAGTTCACCCCTGGCCGGTTCGCTCAGTGGTTAGAGCGCCAGCCTGTGGACCTTAGGGTCTTGGGTTAGGTTCCCTGTCAAGGGCACGTACATCGGTTGCAGGTTCCCCACGTCAATGTTTCTCTCTCTCTTCCTCCCCCCCCCCCCCCCCCCCGCCTTCATTCCACTCTCTTTAGAAATCAATGGAGGAAATACCCTCAGGTAAGGATTAAAAAGAAAAGGAATAAAGGCGATCATATACAGGGATGGGCAAAAGGAGACTGATGGCCGTTGGTACGGAAAACGACCTGCCGGGTGTGAGGACTACAAGGGCTTTATTAACCAGAAGACGGGCCAGGGGCACGGGGCACTTAGGTACAATCTGGAAGCGCTCACGTGGCCGGCCCCGTGTGCTGTCCTCGGCACGCTCGGCACAGAGTTCTTTATTGTGGGCAATAACTCGCGGCTGCTTACCCGCGTATAAACCGCCCAGAGCCACACCTATCATCGTTAACTATTGACAGCGAGGACCCAGAGGGAAAGTTGCTTGCTCTGAACTAGTTGGCGGGAGGCGGGAGGC
>NW_006293088.1:7313729-7314592 GCF_000327345.1 Myotis davidii | reverse complement strand
GGGGTGGGGGGGGGAAATAACCACACAAAAAAGATGCATTTTCATTTCATTTCCAAAGCACTTTGGCATTTTTTTAAATCCATTTTATTGTTTTCTTTTGACTAAAAGTCTCTTCCTGACGGAAAGTCCTTGAGGCACATCCGACGGATGGTTTTCTCGTTACATATGAGGAACCCAAAGGCAGTGGGGCCGGGGTCACGCAGCCACCAGGGACAGAGAGCCTGGCCCTGGCAGCCCAGCCCCGCTCCCTGCAGCCCCGCTGGTCCCTCCACCGTTCCTTCTCCGCTTGGCTTAATGATTTGCAGACGCTTACAATTAGTCACCAGTGGAGAGTTTTGCTTTGATATCTCCCAGGAAGCTCAGCACCTGCCCAAAGGGGCAGGTCCACCCTCAGGCGGCCCCGGGGGGAGCTGCATTGCCCTGATGCTGGAGGCTTCCTTCCCGGAGAGTAGAGGGGGCAGGCAGCTGTGATCGGCCCATACCTTTTGCGTGTGACCCTTTTAATTATGTCCTTTCAAATGCATCGTTCACTCTCAGGCACCACCACCCGGGGGCGTGTCCGTCTTCTGCACTCACCTGGGGACACACCTGGGCGGTGCATTTCTCCTGGAAGAGGGGACACAGACCAGACCAGGGCCTCCCGTGACCTCCCCAAACCCCTCAGTTCTCGTGACCTCCCAGTCCCTCTTCCATAGAGTAGAGGGGCTCACACTCCACCAGCACTGTCTTAGTTGTGAAAATCAAACAAGATAATCCCGGTGCCAGTGCTCAGTGATCTCAGAAGCAGTGATTCATTCTCCTTGGGACCGGAGTGCCACTGGCAGCTGGGGAGGCAGACCAGGGATGCTGCCGCCCGCCTCCCC
>NW_006293088.1:7313457-7313700 GCF_000327345.1 Myotis davidii | reverse complement strand
GCACCCAGGGCAACACCCACAGCAGAGAATTACCCAGCCAGAGGTCAACAGTGCCCAGCTCTAAACAGTGATCGAAAAGTCAGAACATTTATGGGGAATTCATTATGTGACAGGTAATTTCCATGCACTCTGTCATTTAATTGTTCCAGCAGCCCTAGGAGAGGGCATGGTTGTTATACCCACTTTATGGATGAGAAAACTGGGGCGCAGAGCAGTTACATAACTTGCCCGAGTCCCCACATT
>NW_006293088.1:7310571-7313356 GCF_000327345.1 Myotis davidii | reverse complement strand
CAGACCATGCTCCAAACCTGCCTATGGCCAGGGCTCACAATCATAACCGAATAAACAATAATTTGCTCAGATATGTACTTCTCCTCCCATAAATATAAGCATATGCTGTTGTGATGAACAAAATACAAATCCTGAAAAGCATTCATATATTTATATTTTCTTTCTGTCTATGCATTTTCCTCAAGCAAGAGACTCTGAAGATCTAACACAGTGGTTCTCAACCTTGGCTGCACATTAGAATCACCTGGGAATCTTTTTTTTAAAATATATTTTATTACTCTATCCATTGAGCCAAACCGGTTAGGGCCTTAATTTTTTTTTAATCTAATTTATTGGGAATCTTTTAAAAATCCTGATTTCTGGGCCTCACCCTCCAGAAATTCTGTTTCTTTGTTACTAATGTTGTGGCCCCACCCCATAACAAAGAAACAGAATTTCCGGAGGATGAGGCCAAGAAATCAGGATTTTAAAAAGATTCCCAGGTGATTCTAATGTGCAGCCACGGTTGAGAACCACTGGTCTAACAGCAGGTCCAGAAAAACCTTTGTCTCCAAAGAAAAGGAGGAGGAGGGGGCCTCATCATCTAAAAGGTAGGGAAGCTCCGCTACAGGTGTGAATTACATGCAACTCCTGCAACATCTTTTCTGCATCTAAATTCACGTTGGCCTCGTGATTAACCTGCTGAAAAGGTTAATTGTAAAAGTCTGTTTTGAGGGTTTCCTCCAAACACAGGAGGAAAACCCCCTCATCAGCCATGTCTTAGGAGTCTGTGGCTGGTTTTGGGGTCCCTTCACCTCAGATTCCTTTGGTGAAGGAAGTTGGGGCAAATGAACCCCCGAGTCCCTTCAATTTGGCTGCAGGTACTTGTCAAGGCTGCTCCAGCAGCATCATTCCCGAAGGATCTCAGATCCAAACGCCCCGAATGCCTCCTTTCTCTCGTCACCGCCAAAGCCCAGCTGCTGGGTGAACGGTGAGGGCAGGTTGCATGAAACAGAGCTCCCCCGCCCGAGCTCCCAGGAGGTCCTCCTGCAAGGCTGCCCCCACCCTGAGCCTGGACCCGGCCCCCTGGCCCGGGGGCTGCTCCACGCCCTTCCCCCAAAGCCCACTTACCCCTCCCCTCTTGACCGTGCCCTTCTCCATCCTCGCTCCGGGAAGATGTGCTGCTCACTTGCTTTCAGCCAGAAGAGCGAAGGCACTGCTTGGAGAGAGAAGACACCAGGCTGCACTTTGGCCAGTGAAGTCCCGACCAACCGGCCAATCGCGTTTTTATAGCCTAAGGCCGAGTAAGCCTTTCAGCAATCCAGGGCTGCCTCCTCTCACTTCTCCTTTGAAATGCCTGGGGTTTAGCTCAGCAAGTGGGCACATGGGCGCACACACCCACCCGGGGCTGCGGGCCCAGCGCCTTCCCGGTGGGCACACAGTCTGCGGTCCCCACTGCATGAGCCTCACCAGCCAGGCTCGTGGTGAGTGACTGGAAGGGTTATTTCTGCCACAAACACATGGGAAGAAAGCAAGAGCTGCCGTCCCCTCAGCACTGGGGTCAAGGGAGCCAGAGTGGCTCCAGGAAGTGGTCCCCGCCAGGCAGCCGAGCCCCCCCCCCCTTGCCCTGTCTCTACCCGAGACTACCCAGCACTTCCTCAGAGGGTTTGTTTTCCTTCTGAAGTGGCCCAGAGCTGTTATTCTCTGTGTAATGATCACGATTGAAAACACAATCGATCTCTCCAAGCCCTTTATCAGCGGGGCAAGGAGAGTGAGTCACGGCTGCTGGTCTGGGTCCCCCACGCGTGGCCAGGCCACGGCCAGACCCCCTGCGGGCACGTGCTCCGCGGCCCCGGGCATAGTGGCCAAGGGGCCAAAATCCAAAGTCCCGGGAGGCCTGCAGACTGGCATCTTCCCAGGACAGGCGCCTGCTGTACTTGCCGAGGCACAAACACAATTCCTTTGGCCATTTCTTCGCCTCCTTCACCTTCAAGTGCAATTACCTGGGAGTCAGGCGCAGCTCCGGCCTCAGCAGCAACCCTGGGGTTTGGGGTCGGCTCCGCCGTGTGGGGGGGGCTGTGAAGAGGGTGACGGTGTAATAGCCCGTGTGCGTGTGACGGGGTGGGTGGTCCCTATGTCCCTATTTAAAAGGGAGGACTGGCCTGGCCGGCCTGGCTCAGTGGTTGACCATGACCGATGAACCGGGAGGTCATAGTTCAATTCCCCATCAGGGCGCAGGCCAGGGTTGCGGGACCGATCCCAGTGTGGGGGTGCAGGAGGCAGCCGATCCATGATTCTCTCTCATCATGGATGTTTCCCTCCCTCTCCCTTCCTCTCTGAAATCAATAAAAACACATTTAATAAATAAATAGAAGGGAGGACAGACCAGCCAGAAGACAACGATTTCCACCCAAAGCCTGGCAGGGCCCGAGGCTTCCAATCGTTCCGAAGAGTTATAACAACTTCTCCGAGGAAGATGCACGGTGGGTGGGAGGAGGGGGTGTTGGGGAAGCTACAGGGGGTGCAAACACAAATAAATGGCACACGTTTGCAGAAGTCAGGCGGGGGTGGGGAACCGGAAACCCTGCCTCCCACTCGAGTCCTCTCCCGCCTTCCCCGCACCTCGGGCCAGTGGGGGGCTGAACCCAGGAGTGATGGGGATGCAGACTCCCCCCCCCCTGCCTCGACTTCCCCGACCGGAGCCTCGCCCACGGGTGACCCCGGGAGCTGGAGCCGCGGTACCGAGCTCCTGCCTGACCCAGGGAACACGCGTCGTCACCAACGCCTCCCAGGAGCGCAGCGCGAG
>NW_006293088.1:7303331-7310386 GCF_000327345.1 Myotis davidii | reverse complement strand
CGTCCGGCGTGGACCCGCGGGACCGGGACCGGCGATGGGAGGCCGTCCCTGCCCGCGGTTTGCAGTGACTAATGCGCGCAGTGAGCAGCCCGGCCTTTCATCTGGGTGCAGAGAGCAGGCCGAGGTGTGTCCCGGGACCTGGAACGCGCGTTTAGATTTACACGAAACTGATTGTGTTTGGAAACGACCTCCAGGAGAGCCGGCGAGTCATCTGTCAAGGTCAGGGGACAGAGGACAGCTGCAGGGACCACACCCGGTGCAGCAAGGCCTCCCGGACTTCCCTTCCCCGCCCCCACGGTGTGGTCCATCCCGGGGACATCCTGTTAGGGTTCCATCCTGGTAGGGCTCCTCTTTCCCAAAGGGGCCTGCGTGAGGCCCTCTGGCTGACCTCCCACCGTGGGCAAAGCCTGGCCAAGCATCCTGGCTGGCCAAGGACGCTGACCTGAGGGCGCGGGTCTCAGATCTCCATTCCCCAATCGCTTCTGCTATTTATGACGGACACCTTCGATGTTATGAAATGTAACCATGTCAGCACACAGTTTGAGAGGACTTACCAGAATCTGAAGATGGTGGTTGCGCTGGGATGTGGGGTTCCAGGTGACGCGGGTCCTCGCATGTGCTTACGTTTATTTCACTGAGCCTGCGACTGGCAGAGGGGGTGCAACGGGGCACAGAGGATAAACACGGCCCTGGCGTCATGCAACTTAACTCCGGGTGAGGAAACATGACTTGGTCAAATAAACACATTGATGAATTTATAACTACAGACGGGCTCTGAAGACCCGGGAGCGGGTGGGGTGGTCACGGAAGGCTTCCTTAAAAAGCAAGCTTGAGCTGAGATGGGAAGGAAGGAAGGAGAGCTTACCCAGGCAAAGGGGGTAGGGATGGGGCGGCAGAGAGAGCCTCCCAGACAGGGGACAGTTGGTGCCGAGGCCCTGTGGCAGAAGAGAGTGTGATGCCATCAAGAGATTGTAAGTTAGGTCCGGCCGGGGTGCTCAGTGGTTGAGCTTCAACCTATGAACCAGGAGGTCATGGTTCGATTCCCAGTCAGGGTACATGCCCAGGTTGCTGTGCACTCGATCCCCAGGAGGAGGCAGCCGATCAATGATTCTCTCTCATTGTTGATGTTTCTCTCTCTCCCCCTCTGCCTTCCTCTCTGAAATAAAAAAAAAAAAAATGTATTAAAGGAATGGTAAGGTCTGTGTGGTTCAAGAACAGAGCACGGAGCGGAAGAGTGAAGGGAGAAGGAAGCTGGTGAGATGGGCAGGGCCAGGCGATAGTTAGCCCTTGTGGGCCTTGTGAAGGGGCTTGATTTTTGTTCTAGGAGCAGAGGGGAGGCATTAAGAGTTTTGGGGAGTGATCAGGTTTGTGTTTTTAAAAGTTAACTAACCCTTGAGGGGGACAAGAGGCCGATGGGTTTGGGGGAGAGGAATGGGGGCAGTTCTTCGCTGTGGAATAGCTGAAAGATGATGGTGCAAGAGATTAGAGCAGCCATGGGCAAACTACAGCCAGCGTTTGAAATGAATAAAACTAAAAAAAAAAAAAGACCGGACCCTTTTATGTAATGATGTTTACTTTGAACTTATATTAGTTCACACAAACACTCCATCCATGCTTTTGTTCCGGCCCTCCGGTCCAGTTTAAGAACCCATTGTGGCCCTCGAGTCAAAAAGTTTGCCCACCCCTGGATTAGAGGATACGTTTGAGAGATAGTTAGGATGTCAAGTTGATGGAACTTGGTGACTGACAGTATGATGATGAGGGGAAATAAGAGAATTTCTGTATTAGTGTTGGAATAAAATGAAAAAGAAAAAAATGATCCTTTTGAAAATGAAACTTTTCAGAATTGAAAAAAAAATTTACATTTACATAGGAAAATTTAACCAGAACGTAACTTGTTGAATTAGCACCTCAAAGCAGACTGGCAATCCCTGGGTTGTTTTGAGACCAGACAATGGTACTAGAACTTCAGGTCACTGGCATCTCACCTCTACTTAGGAATGTTCTGGAATTTTAAAGTTTTACCACGGGCTTCAGTTGAAGACTGCTGTGGCTCCCGAATCCATTTGCTCAGTCCCTCTTCAATAGTAATGGAATTACCTGGGCCAGAACCTGCAGCTGCCCAAAATAAAGGCTGCCTCTCCCCCTCAGCCCTGAACTTGGATGGACAAATGACTCGGTTCTGTCTAATGCCACGTATGCAAAGGTGTCATGTGGGTGGTGGCTCCCAGGAACCTTGCTCTCTTCTCTGCCCCTTTCTCCAGCCCTGCTGCCTGAAATGAGGATGCCTCCGGCAGTGACCCCGAGATTGAGGCCACACGGAACAGAGCAACAAGATGGTAGGAGCCTGGGTCCCTACCCTGTGGGGCACTGTGTCAGCCCCGGACCACTGCCTGAACTTAACATGACATGTTCTTCCGTTTTGCTTTCTGTCGCTTGCAGCTGAGCCTGGTTCTCACTGATAGAACCTCCAACATTTGCCTGGAAACCTGTCAGGACAGAGAACGGGAAGGGAGCCTAACCCTTGAAGAAGCTGTGAAGACATTTTCATTGACGGTGGCCTGGGTCATGTTTTACACTTTGAGGAAAGGGCTCTCTCTCTTGGAAATGAACGGCCTAAAGGCCCTGGTCTTAAAGGAGAGAGCGTGGACCCCTGAGCGGCTGGGTGCGAACGTCAGTGGGGACTCACCCAGGCTGCCGACTTCATTAAACGGCTCTTGTTTTTGCTCGCGTTCTGGTGAAGAACTTGCACGGATCCGCGTGGCCTGCCTCAACCCGCTTCCCCTTCACCCCTGTTGTTTCTGTGCGCCACATGGGCGGACGCGGGTTCTCCAGGGACACATGTGCCACCTCGGAGCAGAGGCCTCAGAGCGAGGCTGCTCCCCATGGGCGCCCTCTCGTGGCGATGCGCTGCTGTGTCTTTTGCAAATATTTTCTCCGTCTGTGGCCCGTCTTCTCCTTCTCTTGACAGTTAATGTATTTTTAACTTCACAAAACCCAGGAAGTAGAACAAATCACCAAGCAGCATTTGGGAGGAGCCAAGTTCCCAGGATACAGCAGTTAAAGAAGAAGAAGAAGGAGAAGGAGAAGGAGAAGGAAGAAAGAAGAAAGAAGAAGGACTCGAAGGCGGGGCTGTGTGGGCTGGGCAGACCCGCTCAGAACCAGGCCGCTGCCCACAGGAAGAGCCGTGGGCGCCCGCTGTCCCTGGCACCGAGGCCTGGAGCTGCCGCTGCGATGGGCAGAGGCGTGCGGGGAGGGCTCAGTGCTGGGGTGTCGCCCTCATGAGAGTCTAGCCCCAAGCCGTGGGTCCTTGGAACTCAGACCTGTTGGTACTCATATGGGACAGGGCCTAGGACTCTGTATTCTAAAGCCATGGTCCTCCCCCACTCCCACACACACACCTGTGAACCTATCAGGCAAACACAGGAGAAACTACAGGGCGGCCGCCTACTTGACTCCATGCCCCACCGAGGAGGGTCCCCACGTGGAAGGCTCTGGGGCGGCCCCCGGAGCCCAGGTCCTGCAGAGCCACCCTGCCCCACTCCCGCCATCACAGGCAATCCGTTCAGCGAACACGCAAAGGGAACATGATTATTTTATTTCATTTAAAATAGCAGGACTTTGGCGTCAACCTAAAAGGTCAGGGTTTTCATTACAGTTTTGCTTGTGCAAAGAAACCTCACGCTATGTTATTATGCCATAAAAGGGAAGTTTGTAAAAGTATTTCTTCTTGTCGTGAACATGTGGGGAGCTCTGCTTGTAACCTCAGTCCAGGCCAAATAATAATCTTTATTAACAAGTCAAACCAACCAAACAAAACAACTCTGAAGCAAAAAGAGGCAAAAGTGCCTGGTAAACGTGATTTAAAAGACCAGGGATCAGCCCTGGCCGGTGCGGCTCAGTGGGTGGGAGCACCATCCCGTGCGCCTAAGGGTCGCAGGTTTGATTCCTGGTCAGAGCACAGACCCGTTTTGGGGGTTCAACCCCCAATCAGGCCGCGTGCGGAGGGCAGCCAGTTAATGTTCCTCTCTCCCTTCCTCTCTAAAAACGAAGAAAAAACATATCCTTGGGTGAGGATTAAAATAGTGATAAAGACCAAGGTTCAGAGAGTGTCTGAGTCCACAGCACCTGTTCCAGCTGAGGATTTGCGTCTGTAACTGGGGGTGAAGGTGGATAAACATTAGGGACAGCGACGAGGAGAACGTGTAAAAGGAACACAGCGCTGTGTGCTCCTGCCTCCACCCGGGGTTCTCCCCTCCCCCGCGTGACTTCATTCCCACAGCCTCACACCCTCCAGCCCCGAACGCCCACCAGCTGTGGTCTCCCAGGTTGGCCCCAGGCCTCAGGCCCAGGGACAAGCCCCTCACCTGCCCACAGTCTGCACCACTCCCAGCAGCACCTCCACCAGCTGCAGCCACGGGCGGCCGCAGGGATGGAGGTGTTTCCGGAGGCGGACAGCACAGCAGGGCTCCGGACCCGTGGGATGAGAACTTGAGGGCGCGCAGGGCACCCGGCCATGTCTCCCGTGAGCCCCCGGCCGTTTCTGACTGCAGCCTGTCTGGGGAAATGCCAGCTGAGCCCGGGACTGGGGGTGGGGAGGGCCTTCTGAGCAGGACTTGTCCCAGCAGCTTTCCTCGTGGCCCATCCTCAGCCTCAGCTGCTCCCTGAACTTCTGCTCCATCCCAGAAGCTAACGTGAGGGTCTCGCCAGGCTCTGGCGTGACCTAATGCCACAGCTCCAGGGGCCCCCGGGCTCCCCCGACACGGGCCGTTTCTGTCAGGGGATTTCCCCTCGGATCCTACGGGGATGCCCACCTCCTGCTGATTTTCATAACGAAACTTTAAAGGCGGCCGGAAAGGAGCACTTTGGACTAGTTCTGCAGACGGCCATGCCTTCAGGTTCTCTTCCTGTTACAGACGTCGCTTTTCGGAGTAAAACAGGAACCCACAGGGTGGCGTGGCTTTGGTTTTAATCCAGAACCGTTTTATAGGCTCCGAAAATCATGTCCATGCGGCACGGCCCTCACAGAGCCCCAGGGAATAACACTGTTCAATAACGTACTGGCCCCACTAAGGCTCCAGCCCCCACTAAGGCTCCAGCCCCCCACTAAGGCTCCAGCCTCCACTAAGGCCCCAGCCCCCCACTAAGACTCCAGGCCCCCATCTAAGGTTCCAGCCCCAGGTTCCAGCCCCCCACTAAGGCTCCAGCCCCCCATCTAAGGTTCCAGCCCCCCACCTAAGGCTCCAGCCCCCCACTAAGGCTCCAGCCTCCACTAAGGCCCCAGCCCCCCACTAAGGCTCCAGCCCCCCATCTAAGGTTCCAGCTCCCCACTAAGGCTCCAGCCCCCAACTAAGGCTCCAGCCCCCACTAAGGCTCTGGCGGTGACAGCTACATGTCCCATTCTTAGCCACCGGATCCCGTGACTTCCAAGAAAGTTAAAGGGCTGGAGGGAGAGCCACAGAATGTAGAGATACAGGTGCTTATTTTACGTCCTTTTTGAGGCTCCAGCCCCCCACTAAGGCTCCAGCCCCCCCACTAAGGCTCCAGCCCCCCAACTAAGGCTCCAGGCCCCCATTTTTTGTATTAAACGTAAGTTATCACCTGTGACCTTTGTGTCATTTTCCCAACCAACTCCCAAATGTCCACCTTCGGGGTGGAATTAGTACTGGGGCCATTTGTGTCACCTTTCCTGTAAAAACTGAACTAGGAAGTGAAGAGACCGCTCCCGACAGGCCCAGCCGGTGCTCACAGCACAGACCCGACCGTGGGCATCCCCAGGGAGTCCCCGGCCACTGCCTGGAGGAGGGAACCTGCATCTGACGTGACCGGGGAGGCAGGAGTCTGGGTTCTGGCCTGTGCTGGAGACCCGGATGCATCTACACCAGGGCTGGCCACCCGAGAGGCGGGGAGGGTCCAGGAGGCTGGCTGCGGGCTGTGCTCAGGGCATCACCAGGGCACCTGGTTCAAAGTACCCGGCTCTTGGTGGCTGGCAAAGCTCCCCCAGAACAGCCACGCTCCCCGGGCAGGCCCACACCCTGACCGGCGGGACTCTGCTCCATGATATCCAGGTGTGTGTGGGTGTGTGTGTGGGGGGGGAACACCTCTCCAGCGCCCCCTGGCGCTTTACTTAGGAGGGTAAATAGTGTGCATAGCTCTTCATGCTTTTCCCACGGGTGTGGGTCCTCAGACTGTAAACAGTGCTGTGTGGTCCAGAGGCCGCTGACCTGGCAGTGGTCACGTCCCACTGGTGTCCCTGAGTCTCACTGCCACCCGCACGCGGACAGACGCCGCGCACAGCGGACACGGGTGCGGACACCTGCTGCCTCAGGGCCCAGGAGGTAGAAGAAGCTGAGCTGCGGCCGCCCCTCCACCGGCCTCAGGAGCTCGGGCAGCAGAGGACAGGCTTCCGGCTGCAGCGTGCCCCCGCCCTGCAGCGGGTCAGCACCCGCCCAGACCAGGAAGGGAGGCTCAGGTGTGTGGAAGTTCGTCGGGGTCCACCTGGGCCCCCGAGTCCCCTGTCCTGGAGGGCGCCGAGGCCTCGGGCGGGCCGGCCAGGCTCCCGGCGGGAGGCGGGGTCGGGCAGCAGCAGCAGAGGGAGAACAGCCGCGTCCGGACGGCGCGGGTGCAGAGGACGAACATGATGCAGTTGGCACCTCCCTGAAACGTGTTCCCGATTCCCTGCGGGGGCGAGAGGAGGGCAGGAGTGCCAGGGCTGCAGGGGGTCTTCAGCACACAGGCCGGGGGGGCTGGCAACCCCAGACCTTGCCCTGCACCCTAGGGCCGGGCTGCCATGACCCTGCATGTGGGCCGTCAGCGGCAGCGCTCCGGGCGGGTCTGAGCGGGCAGACCTGGCCCAGCCGCGTCTCCAGGTCCCCTGGGCTGGGAAGGACCCGGGAGCATCCACGCTCCTGGGGCTCCTCCGGGGCCGCTGGGCAGCCTCTGGACACACGCATGGGGGCTGCACTAGAGCCACACCGACCTTCCACCTCCTCTCACCCGGGCTCCCTGTCTCGGGTGGGCGGCAGGAAGGGACTGGAGCCGAGCCCCCTGGCAGC
>NW_006293088.1:7295097-7303178 GCF_000327345.1 Myotis davidii | reverse complement strand
AACGACCAGCACCGGGGCCCGCACGGCCGGGGAGCCACAGAGGGTCAGCACGAATCGCACGGTGCTCCAGACCCGGAGGCAAATGAAGATGACCGGGATGAGGACCAGCTTCTTATCCGCCATGGAGCTGTGGTGCTGCAGCCGGTGCGCCTCGGACAGGATGGGCCGATACTCGGAGAGCGCCTGGTGCTGTGCAGGGAATACCCAGAGCGGCGTGAGCAGGACGGATGCCCGCAGCTGTCCAGGGTCTGCCGTCCTCCAGGTCTCAGAATCGCAGGAGAGGGAGCAGTGAGGCGTGGAGCGCCTTCCCCCTGCCCAGGCTCCATCACCAGCTTCCCCTGCACACTGGAGCCGGGCTCCATCACCAGCTTCCCTCTGCATGAGCCCCCGATTCCCATCACTAGCTCCCACCTGCCACTGGAGCCCAGGTTCCCATCACCAGCTTCCCCCTGCATGAGCCCCCGATTCCCATCACTAGCTCCCACCTGCCACTGGAGCCCAGGTTCCCATCACCAGCTTCCCCCTGCATGAGCCCCCGATTCCCATCACTAGCTCCCACCTGCCACTGGAGCCCAGGTTCCCATCACCAGCTTCCCCCTGCATGAGCCCCCGATTCCCATCACTAGCTCCCACCTGCCACTGGAGCCCAGGTTCCCATCACAAGCCCAGATCCTTCTGAACTCCCGTCTCCTCGGTCCACAGCCTGTGCCACACCTCCATGTGGGTGTCTCACACACGAGGATCAGCCCAGTGGTCCCAGACCTCCTGCCATTACAGGAAGGGCAGGGAGGAAGAGAGACACAGAGGGCAGCTCTGGGGGGCGCCCTGGGCAGGGCCTGGTGGAGCTCTGGGAGCCCGGAGCCCTCCTAGGGCAGTGGAAACGAGGAGGTGGGAGGGCACCCCCTGCCCAGGCCAGAACACAAAGAGGGCTTCAGACCAGCGGGCAAGACCTGCAGGCCTCTCTCCAGCTGAGAGAGCTGGAGAAACGGGGCAGGAGGGACGAGAGCCCGGTCTGTTCAGAGTAAAATGAGGAGTCTCCACGCAGGTGGGAACCCAGGGTGAGGACCAGGGGTCACACAGCTGCCGGGAGCACCCCCCAAACCCAGAAATGGCTGCTGGGGCACCGTCTGCCCTGAGCGGCAGGGAGTCCAGCCACGAACACTCAGACACCCGCAGAGGGAGCCGGGAAGGAGGCCATATTCGGAGCTTCACGGGCACCTGCCTCTCTGCTCTGGCCACTGGTCACCGCCCATCTTTTACCGTAATGACTCACACCCTGCCTCTCTGCTCTGGC
The DNA here is from genome assembly GCF_000327345.1 of Myotis davidii. Classification (NCBI taxonomy): domain Eukaryota; kingdom Metazoa; phylum Chordata; class Mammalia; order Chiroptera; family Vespertilionidae; genus Myotis; species Myotis davidii. The sequence goes on along the minus strand of NW_006293088.1, from coordinate 7,301,884 downwards.
CACTGGTCACCACCCATCTTTTACCGTAACGACTCACACCCTGCCTCTCTCTCGGACAGGATCCCCGTCTGGGTTCTCAGGGTGACCTCCCACCGCACACAGCGGTTTGGAAAGTAGATGCTCAATAAAAGTGCATTGAACGCGCGGCCGAGCCGGCGGGCGGGCAAGTGACTGAGGCCTTTCCTGGCGGCAGTTTGCCCGTGGCCAGGAGGAAGCCCACCCCTCACACTTGCAGAACCAGCAGTTACGCACAAGGAGCCGCTTGGCCAGCCTGGCAGAGGGAAACCGTTCTTCCCTAGAATCTGCGGCCAGCCCTCGTGGTCAGAAGTCTCTGAGACGTCGCCAGCCGGCCGGGCGTGTTGATTTATGGGCTCCTGGGTGCCTGGAAAGCAGACCAGCTGTGACGTAACCCGAATCCTCAAGGATAATGAGGTGAGTTATCAGTTCACTATGGTGAGATCCGTGGGCCCCCCTTCCAGTTCACTTACTCGGATACCACTCACTTTCATCTACATTCCTCTCCCGTTGAGCCACCACGGTGGGCTGTCCAGGAGGGGGCATTAGAGGGCTGTGGCCGGGCACCCAGGCTGGCGCTCTCTCCTTGGGAGCTGAGTGGGATTGGGGAGCCCTTCACCTCTGTAAACTCCCCTTTCCTCATCCACAAACGAGGAGTCACAGGACCCGCTCCTGACAGGACTGTGTAGTCAGCAAACCAGACAACCCGTGATGTGTGTAATTCACGGTGACCGACGCCTCCCAAGCTCTCCATTACTAGTTTCTTTGTTGTTGTGAATCCTCACACGAGGATATTTTTCCATTGATTTTTAGACAGAGTGGAAGGGAGAGGGAGAGACAGAGAGAAATATCGGTGTGAGAGAGACACATTGACTGGTTGTCTCCTGCATGCACCCCGACCAGGACCAGGGAACCTACAACCAGGCATGTGCCCTTGACTGGAATCAAACCCAGGACCCTTCAGTCCGCGGGCCAGCGCTCTATCCACTGAGCCAAACCGGCTAGGGCTCCCCATTACTAGTTCTGTCCCCTAAGGTGGCCGAGCCCAACGCCAGAACTCAGGGGCAGGCCCGCAGCGGGCGCAGTGGCCACATGGCGCTCTGGGCGGGGCCGCGGGTGAGCCGGCGCAGGCACCTACCGCCCTGTTTATGTGCTTCCGGATGAGGAGGTAGAGCACGGGCAGCATCACGTAGGCCAGGAGCTCCCACAGCTTCCCGGTCAGCAGCATCCACAGGACACGGTCCTTCGCCTCCAGGTCGATCCAGCACCAGCCCACGGACACGTCCGAGGCGTCGTAGCCGATCTTCTTTAGGATGACAGCTGCCACGGTGATGGCCAGTGGGACCCCCCAGCTGAGGAATAAGGAGCAAACGGCCACAGATCAGGCCCCGGCTCCCAGCACAGCCAGCCAGGGGGGAATGACCGGATGCTCTCCAGACAAGGACAACCACACTCCCCGAGTGTCCCGGGAGAAAAGGTGGGTAAGAGTCCTCAAAGCCCCAGTCCAGCCCTGCTCTGCCCACCCCAATGCCTAACAGCCAGCCCCTGACCAGCCTGGGTCCAGGGTGCACACACTGATGGCTTGGGGTTGCCTGGGCAGGGAGGGCCAGGGTCCGGTACCTGCAGCAGGGTCTGGAAGGGGATCTGGGCTTTGGGGGGACACATCTCCCAGGTCCTGGGGGCTCTTGGGGGGGTGAGTGCCCAGCAAGGGTTGAAGGGGCCTCTAAGGAGCCAGGGCAGCGCCAGGCTCACTTTTCTGGAGCTGAGTTACTATCCCCACAGCCACGCGGCCGGGACCCCGAGCCTGAGGCCCTTCCCAGCAGTCCCCATGCCAGTTCCCACTGTGTCCATGCCCCCAACAGGGGAGGCAGCAAGGAGCGTGCCCTCCTAGCAGTCACAAAGGCACAGAAGGGGCAAAGCCCCACAAAAGTTAAAGGGAATGACAAAGGTATCAGGGAGTTTGTCCATTTTAAATGCTTGTTCTATGCCAAGTTATTTACCTGGTAAGTTAATATACAGGGTGGGGCAAAAGTAGATTTATAGTTATTCTTATGGAAAAAAAATAATATAATAAACCAATATAATAAAAGCCCAGTGACCGAAATAGCAGAATGACCAGAATGGACTAGAGACCAGAACTACCAGCCCGTTGCCCAGACCAGCTCCCCGCCCCAGCGGGGACCCCCACCCCAATCCATGGCCCCATCAGGACAGGCCAGCCGGCCCCCACCCGTGCACCAGGCCTCTATCCTATATAATAAAAGGGTAATATGCAAATTTACCCTAATGGTGGAATGATCAGAACAACTGCTGGACCAGTCACTATGAGGCGCACTGACCACCTCTCAGTCCCTTTCCTGGCCGGCAGGCTACAATCGCCTGAAGGTGAACAGGGAACCAGGGTTGGGTGGCGGAGGACACGGGTGAAGGCCCCCGCCCTGCTGGTTGCCCCACACACAGAGGGGGACCTGCAGTGAGGGCAGGGCTGGCGAGTGGGCAGACAGGGAAGATGGTAATGATCGCAGGCCAGGCCTATGGTCTGAACCCACACACGAATTTCGTGCACCGGGCCTCTAGTTAATAAATAATACAAGAATAAAATGTTTCGCATACTCACAGCTGTAAACCCATTTCTGCCCTCCCCCCAATGTATTAGTGTCAAACTGTTTTGTCGTAAGAAAGGGTTACCTTTTAAAAACTCATGCCACCCTGGGATTTTAGGACATGTCACCGCTAAGAGCCCATGAGGGCGAGGGCTGTGTTGGTTCACTATTGTGTCACTGGATAGGGGCAAAAGAATGGGCTGCTGAATGAATGAAGGAGTAAATGAACTTTAAGCCAAGTGACCAAGAGCTTGCCCCAATCCGCTGCTTAAATGTTCACGGCACGCACAGTATTGAAAAGGAAGTAAAAGGCTTTTAAAGTTGCTAAAACCACAATCCTGTAGTTATATGTGTGGTTTCTCATCACGTCATGGGTTACAGGGCTCCTCCAAGGAATTCTGGGAAGGGAAAAGTACCGTGTGTAGGGCGGTCACCAAGATGGAAGCTGGGCTGGAGCGGAGGATCCCCAGTCTGGCTGGAAGGAGGAGCCGAGGAGGCACAGGCCGAGGTGCTCCCCCACAGGCGGTGTGGGGATCCTTTCCCCCTGCTCCCCGGGTCCTGCGGGCCCTTACCGGAGGCTTGGGGACCACACGGTGACAGACCACATTCTGAGGCTGTAGGTGTGTCCCGCTAGAGCTCCACAGGGGTGCGTTTCGTCTAGGTTACTGGGGTGTGTGGGAGCCGAGTATGTGATGGGAATTGCCAGAGAGAAGACCAAAGAGGCAGACGGAAGGCTCTGAAAGGATTAAGGAGGGTTGATCAATGGGGTCAGAAGCTGTTGGGGGAGGTATTTCAGGGGCAGGTGGTAAGAAGAGGCAAGACCAGGGAGCCGTGGGAATGGAGTGGGAGGGACTGTCTCCTCATCCGAGACAGAGCAGGCTCCACCAGTGTCAGCGTCAGGCTCTCCGGGAAAATGCATGTGTGTGCGTGTGTGTAAACGTGCACATATAACATTATTGTATAATGTGCTGGTATAAGAGGTGGGAAGCACGACTTATAAGGAATAATACACAAAACCCCTCGTGGTAAATGCCATGCGTGGCCAACTGAACCTCACAGAGCGCTTTTGTTGGTTTTCACCCAACGCTGGTGTCCGCAGCCACTCACTCCACGGCCGCAATTAGCAAAGACGGTGTCTCTGGGATGTGAGGCTGGTTGATGTCCTGGTTGAGAGGAAAGTGAAAGCAGGAAGACAAGGGAAGACGGATGCCAGACGCGACTGCTCAGACAGCAACGTGAGCAAGTTCTCGGTGGGAACACAGAGTTTCCAGCACTGGAGGAGCATTTCTCCTTCCTTCTTGCTTGTGACACTTCTCATCCTCTCCCCCTGAAACGCCCGGCTTCCTGCCTGCACCCCCTCCCGTGGCTGCCATCTCTGCTTAGGTTCAGAGACAAGGAACACTTTTAAGCTTAATATTTACTGATTAATGGATTCTCCACCACTTTCTTTCATGCAGATCAGGGGTCCAGCAAACTATGGCCCTCAGACCGAATCCGGCCCAAAGTCTGGTTGTTGTTTTTTTAAATAAAGTTTTATTGTAACACAACCACACTCATGTGTTTGCATATTATTTACAGCAACAGCATTGCTGGGCAGCTGCAACTGAGATCACATGGCCCGTGAAGCTGAAAGCACTTACTACCTGGTCCTTTACAGGCCCAGTCTGCTGACCTCTGCCCTACACGACCAACAAAACGATATATCAAGCCCCGACTTGCAGTGTTTGCCGATTGCCAAGGTGTAAATATTCCCAGCAGGGCCAAGTTCAAGCCAGCACACCATCAGTGCACAGCAACCTCAAGTGCACAGACCAAAGTGAAATGCAGTGAAATAATTAGGGCATAATCAATGTTGAATTATTTTTATGACTTCTGTTTTTAATACCTTAATTAATTTTACTTTTGAATAATCACTTAATTTTAGGTTTGCATGATCTAATTTTCAATAATGGCTGTATGTAACCATCAGCTCACAAAGTGCCCTCAAATGTAACCACCGGGTCTCAGCAGCCGGCGGCAGGACACACGTATGGACAGGAAGCCGGGGACACGGAGCTGAAGAGGCCCCAACCGCCCCGAGGTCACGTGAACCGGAAGAGCAGATGCCCCGTCCGCCTGGAGGTCACGTGAACCGGAAGAGAAGAGGCCCCATCCGCCCGGAGGTCACGTGAACCGGAAGGCACTCCACAGAAACGAGTGTGACACAGTCCTGCTTTCCGGCAGCGTGCACTTGCGATTTCTGACATGTACCACCTAACAGTTCTTTATTTCTCCACAAAAAGGGACGCATCCACCAAACAATAAACACCAGAGCAAGGGAGGCATAGCTTCCGACCAGCACGTGGGAAAGGACCAAGGGCATTAGTTGGTTTTGACCTAAAAACCCGTGGCGGGAGGCTGCCCTGATGCTCCGAGGCCTCCGGGAGGTTCAGAACGGCCAGCGAACGATCCTGCCTCCGCGCCCACCTGCGACCCGCATTTGAACCCTGAGGTTGTGACGCTGGTGCCAGAGCTGGGCGCGGAAGGAGAAGGCGCAGAAGGCACAGGCCATGTGCAGGGGATGCAGAGAAAGGCGCTGGGGGTGGGGGATGGCTAAAGCCCGTGACCGATGAGGCTCCTTCTCTCCAAACCCATGACTCAGGCGGAGGGGAAGCAGGGCTGGTCACCTGGATGGAAGGAGCCTGAAGACCACCCTGAGCAGAATCCCCATGTGGAGGGGCACCGACAGCCTCCCCCAGAGGTGCCTGGGCGCCAGCTCTCTTGTGTTTGCCTCAAAACTGAGGTCCAAGTCCAAGTAAGCAGCCCACTCCCCACCCCCGCCCCCCAAGGCTGTTATGGGCTGAGCTGTGTCACCCCAGAACTCTGTTGAAGAGCTAAGCACCAGGACCTCAGGAGGTGGCTGTGGTTGGAGAGAGGGTCTTTAAAGAGGTTAAAGGAGCCAATCTGACTAGTGTCCTTACAAGAAGAGGAGAGAGGACCCAGACAGGCAGAGGGACCCAGACAGCACATACAGACAGCCATCTGCCAGTGAGGACAGAGGCCTCGAGGCAAACCCCACTGCACACCATCTCACTTCCAGCCGCCAGGACTGTGGGACATTTTTGCTGTTTAAGCCTCTCTGTCTGGGGCACTTGGTTAGGTAAGGACCCAGGACACTGATACAGAGGGTTCCTGCAAACTACGGGGACAGAGACAGACTCTGGGGCGCAGTCATATCCTGGGGACCCCACCTCCAGAGGAGAAGGAATGGATGGGAAATACCCTACCCTCCCTCCCACAGCCCCCCCCCCCGCGGGGGGGTTGGGCAGGGGGCGTGAACTGGCCAAAGGCATTCAGATCTGTTGGGAGGAGCTTAGCTCTCCTTAGAACTGGCGTCCTTTTTGTTTTCCAGTCTCCTGGGGAAGTGGAACTAGATGAGCCAGGTGGGGATCAGCCGTCCCCCAGTCCCTGGCTGGCGTCCCCCAGTCCCTGGCATTTGTCAGCCGACCTGCAGGCGCCTGTCCCAGAACAGCGAGTGCCCTGGGCTTCCCTCCGAGTTCCCAGCTCTGCCCAGGGGAGACCTTCCCAAACCTTGGCCACCAGAGTCAGGGTGGGGACACCTGGGGCGACCGAGAGCCACTTCCACTTTCCTTCACAGGCAATGGGGTCCCCGCCCCCTGCTCTAAGGGACAGCCTGCAGGGGCTCAAGGTCGCTCAATGGCTGGCCCCACTGCTGAGCTCCGGCCCTGCTCCCTCCACCCAGGCCTCACCCTCCCACAGACCCTGCGGGGCGGGAGGTGGCTGGGAGGGAAACAAAGGGGCCTTCTCCCCTCCGTGGGCCAGTCGGCCTCGTGCTGCCAGCCTGTGGGAGCCTTGAATGTTAACATAACTCAAAAAGCGCTTTGAGAGCGAAACCATGAGGCAATGCGGGGGGCGGGCAAAGGGAGACGCAGCTGCAGTGGGAGGCCAGGGAGAGGGGTCACAGGGCCATGCGCCTCGAGGTCTCTTTGGGGAACAATGGGCACTAATTGTTACTGTGGAGCCAGGGGTGGGACATGGGAGAGGGTCAGGGCGCTGCGGCCAGGCCACCACGCGGTCACTGTGCAGCTCTGGCTGCAGAAGCGGGGAGGGGCGCCCAAAGGAAGTTTTAAACACACCCTGCACCCCTGCAGCCCCGGTTCTGGTGGGCA
>NW_006293088.1:7290118-7294883 GCF_000327345.1 Myotis davidii | reverse complement strand
CGTGTCAGTGGGGGGCCGGTGCCCATTCCCGCTTCCTCAGGAGCGGCCCGCCTGGCGGGGGTGGAGGGCCTGACAGCTGCTTTAGAAAAGCAGGTCACCTTCGGCAGGGCCACAGGGATGGGTCAGGCCCACGGGGCTGACCTTATGGGAAGGGAGCTGGCCCCACACACAGCCGCTATGGCCCAAGCTTCTAGCACTTACTTTTAAAAAATATATCTTTTATTGATTTCAGAGAGGAGTGGAGATGGGAGAGAGAGAAACATCAATGATGAGAGAGAAGCATTGATTGGCTGCCTCCTGCACGCCCCATACTTGGGACCAAGCCCGCAACCTGGGCATGTGCCCTTGACCGGAATTGAACCCGGGACCCTTCAGTCCTCAGCCCAACGCTCTATCCGCTGAGCCAAACTGGCGGGGGCCCAGCCCTTTCTTAGGTGAGGACTGTAGCCGTTGGCCACAGACGCACATGCACATGAATGTCCAACACAGGGCGGCTGTGTCAGGCTCCCTCAACAGAGCAGAGAGGGACTGGCTACAGGCTGTTCCCCGGACCCTGAGTCTTCTCACCCGACAACCAGGACATGCACTTCACAGGACTGTCCGTGACGCTGGAAGTCCGAGGGTAACAGGACATTTATCTCAACAAGACACTTATTCACGACAAAGGGAAACAGTAACCGCAGGGGAGACCTGGCCGATAGCACCTTGGCCAGGCTATCAAAGGAGCGAGACCAGGAAGGCACCAACCCAAGCCCTGGGAGGAAGCAGAGAGGACGCTCCTGCGAGGCTCAGACACGCTCCTGCCAACAGGGCCGCCTCGGATCCGCCCGCGGCCCCGGCGGAGGGCCCTGCCACAGGAGAATGGCGCTCCTCCAACAGCCAGCGCAGGAGACACCAAGACTGAGGAACTGTCCCCAGGGAAGGAGGAGAGAGGCACATTGTGGAACAATGGACACTAATTGTTAGTGTGGAGCCAGGGGAGGGACGCCCACACACAGGCCAAGCTTCCCTTTGTGACGGGGACATTATCACAGGACTGGAGTCTCAGTGAGGTCCGCCACCCAGCAGCACAGCAGGCTCCCCTCCTGCCCCTGGAGGCCTGTGTGGTCCTTTTTTTTTTTTTTTTTAATATGTATACTTTTTATTGATTTCAGAGAGGAAGGAGAGAGATAGAAACATCCATGATGGGAGAGACTCCTTGATGGGCTGCCTCCTGCACGCCCCACACTGGGGATCAAGCCTACAACCCAGGCATGTGCCCTGACCAGGAATCGAACCCTGACCTCCTGGCTCATAGGTCGACGCTCAACCACTGAGCCACACCAGCCGGGCCCTACGTGGTCCTTAGAGACTGTCCTTGTCTTCTGGAAACACACACTCGGGGGCTCCAGGGCTGCAACTGACTTACTCTTAAATGTTTCCAGAAAGAAAGAAAAAAGGAATAACTGGAGAGGATAAAGGTGACATGCTAAAATGTTAATAATGGGGGAAATCTGGAAAGTTAAAATATCTCATTGTCAAATTATACCTCCATTAAACATTAGTGTCAAGGCCAAGACACAAGATGGAACCGTAACAGGAGGACTGACCTTGGCGTCCTAACCCCGACCCTCAACGACGTGGCTCGGGCAGATCACATCAACCGTAACTGGACGGTGACCGTCCTGTCCATTCCCTTGCAGGAGACCAGTGAGCTAAGGGATGGAACAGCACTTTGCAAGTGCCCAGGAGCCAGTGCAGCGCGTATGAAACACAATTTCCCCAAGGATGGACAAGCTAAGCTGCCCCCCTTCTCCAGCGGGGAAAAAAAACATCTTTCTGCCAAGGAGCCACGTCGGTGCCATGGTGGGGCCCTCCGAGCAGGCGCTTTCTGGGAGGCTGTGTGGGCAGGACTCTCTCCAGCCTCCTATATACACGGCTGCACTGTTTTATACATGGCTATTTTCACTTAACATAGTATCATACCATTAAAAATATATATATATGTACATATTTATTGATTTCAGAGAGAAGGGAGAGGGAAAGAAGAGATAGAAACATCAATGATGAGAGCGAATCATTGATCAGCCGCCTCCTGCACGCCCCACACTGGGGATCGAGCCTGCAACACAGGCAAGTGCCCTTGACCAGAATTGAACCCAGGATCCTTCAGTCCACGGGCCGATGCTCTATCCACTGAGCCAAACCGACTAAGGCTATCATACCATTAAAAAAAAAAAAGGTGTACAGAGTTCACAGCCAGTACTGGCTATATAACATTCCAGGGGGCTGTCGTCTGTAACTCACTGTCCCTCTTTTGTGGACATTGAGGTGGCTTTTGAATTCTGCCCGGGACAACAGCATCTCACAAACCCCTGTGCACATACAGCTTTGCGTGCATTCAGGATTATCTCCTTATACTAGGTCTCTATAAATCAGATTACCGGATCAAGAGGTATGAACCAAGTACTTTCCACATAGATTACTCCCAATTACATCGCCAAGAACAATGTAGGAAAATACCAGTTTCAATGGCATTTAATACATCCCTATTCTGCCTTAGTATAGTTTTCTTAATTCAATGAGGAAATGATACCTCAAATGTTATAACTTGCATTGTTTTGAGTACTAACTAATGGGGCTCAATTTCCCCCCATGTATTTACCAACCTTTATATTTTGTCTGAAGGTGGCTTTTGTCCACTTAACAGGATATTTGTCAGTTTAAAAATAATCAATTCATAAAAACTGTTTGTGGAATAGAGATAACAACCTATGGTGCTGTCATATTCTAAAATAGTTTTCAAGGCCAGAAGGTTCGAAGTGGACTGTGTTATCTGAAATGGTAACATGTGGTGACAGCCTAGCCCAGTGGTCGGCAAACTGCGGCTCGTGAGCCACATGCGGCTCTTTGGCCCCTTGAGTGTGGCTCTTCCACAAAATGCCACGTGCGGGCGCGCACGTACAGTGCGAAGTTGACTTAAAACTTTAAGTAAAGTTTTTTAAGTTAATTTTAGGGAACGTTGTGGAGTGAAAGAAGATGTAGTGTCGAGGATTGAGAAAGGAACTGCACCCGGTTGAGATGGCTTGGACATATAGAGAGGATGAACAAAAGGAGAGAGACGAAACAAGTACACAAGACGAGTGTGGATGGGAGAGTTGGAAGGGGCCGACCTCAGCGAACGTACCTCAATCAGATTGAGGACGTATTTAGCCAAGGCCAGCTTAGGAGCACCCTGATTAAGTTAATAACCATGTGCCTACCTAGATAGTTTAAGTTTAAAAAATGTGGCTCTCAAAAGAAATGTCAATCGTTGTACTGTTGATATTTGGCTCTGTGGACTAATGAGTTTGCCGACCACAGGTCTAGCCGATGTCCGAAGATGGCATTTCTCACACCAACAGGCACTTAAGCAACAGCACACGGATGCTCCAGAGAAGGACCAAGGAGAGTGCTTAGCGAGGTCATTAGCTCTCCAGTGTGGGAGGGTCTAAGTCAACAGATGAACCTGTTAGCCGGGTTTTTCCGCTTCTCTCAGTCTAGTAACCGCGAGCGCCCACGCCTCTCAGGGAGTAAATGTCCGAGTCCCTTTCTAGCTTGGACACAGGTGTTTTCTCTCCTTTTTCTTTTAAGAAGCAGGTGGAACCCCTTCAACAAACTAGAAGAACAGGGTGCGCCTTTTTCATGGCCAGAAGGGGACACACTGACCTCCTAAACATCACAGGAAACCCCTAGACGTGAGCAGGAAGAACTCCCGCTCAGGTTCCTTAGGAAAGCTGTCTTTTCTACAGGAACTGCACCCGGTTTATCATATATATGATAAACATTTCAATACTGTTAAAAAGCGTGGGGAAAGAGAAGAGAGTCTTGCACAGAAAGCCTTGGGCACCTTCTCAAGTCCATGTGAACTCTGGCGTACACACTGCCCCACCCAACCAGCCGGCCAAGGCCTAGGCCTGTGAAATGGACACAGAGGCCGGGCGGATGCTGCGAGGGGCGGACAGGCCACTTCCTGTGGTCCCCGCAGCATCCGGGCACCGTCTGAACGGCTTGCTGCAACTGGGACTGGAACAGCTGAGCAGCAGGACATTGCGTTTCCCGGGGACCAGCTGGTCTCCAGCCAGCAGCTCTGAGAAGAGGTCAAGTGACTCTTGCAGTCTTGTGACCTCACTGCCGTGACCCCCAGGTGTCTGCTGAAGTGCTGACTCCCTGCGGCCGTTGGAAAGCACCCAAGCATGTAGCAGAGAGGGCCTATAATTAGGGCAGTAGTTGGGGCTCTTATCTGGGGAGGGAGGAGAGGAAATGCCCTGCAAGATTCCTGTCTCGGTTCAGGCAGGACAGCCCCAGGTGTCTGAATCTTGAAGTGACACAAGGGAGGGAGAGGCGACTTCCTCCCTCAGGTGAGGGGCGTGTGATGAGACGCTTCCAGGCCAGGGCAGGGCCAGGCTTTCCTGTTCCCTAGTCTCCGATGCGGTGGCAGCCTGCGGCCCTCTTCCAGGCCAGCCACCGCCACTAACCTCAACCTCAGAGTTGCTCAACTCTGCCAGTCAAGACCGTCTAGGACAGAGATAACAACAGACAGGGGCCTGAGGTCTAGCGATGAGCAGAGGGAAAAGAAAGAAGAGTCTTTTGTAAATGTTACAGCTGAGGCACTGCATTTGACAGCGGGCTAGCAGGACCCACAGCCTGGGAGTAGCTGAATGCACCACTCCTGTGGGTCAGGGTGCAGAGTGGTGACGTGGGATTGGGAGCTGGCAGGCTTGCAACCTGCGGCAGCCACCTAACC
>NW_006293088.1:7280705-7289333 GCF_000327345.1 Myotis davidii | reverse complement strand
CCCCCATGAACAATTTCACACCACGCCCCTGCGCCCAAGTCCGGTGTGTGGTCGGGCTTCCAGACCTTGAGCCCCGCCCTCCTGAAAGGCTACCCCTGCACTCCCCAGATGGCTAGGACATCTGGTCCTGGGAGCCAGGGACTTGCATTTTTAGGGCTAATATTACCTTCCTTCCTTCCTTCCAGCCAGCGCGGTTGTGTGTTTGTTTGTTTTTGTTTTTGTGTTTGTGTTTTTGAAGTTCTGTGTGTTTGTGTGTGTGTGTGTGTGTGTGTGTTGGGCGGGGGATGGAGGCATTCCTTCCACTGGTAACAAAAATACATTTACCATCCTCCTTCCCTAAGCAGGGTACAGAGTGTCCACAGGGTGTGGTGGCTACTCCCAGAAGGGGATGTGATAATTTTTCTTACAATGAGCACACTATCTTTAAAAAATTAGTCATATTAGATGTAATTTTTAAAACAAAGAAGCCATTCCAATTTATTGGGGTTTTTTTCATAAAGTCATTTTTTTAAAAATATATTTTATTGATTCTTTACAGAGAGGAAGGGAGAGAGATAGAGAGTTAGAAACATCGATGAGAGAGAAACATCGATCAGCTGCCTCCTGCACATCTCCTACTGGGGATGTGCCCACAACCCAGGTACATGCCCTTGACCGGAATCGAACCCGGGACCTTTCAGTCCGCAGGCCGATGCTCTATCCACTGAGCCAAACCGGTTTCGGCCATAAAGTCATATTTTTAATTGAGATATACCTTACCATAAAATTGGCACTTTTAAGTGTACAACTCAGTAGTTTTTTGTATGTTCACAAGTTTGTGTGACCATCATCATTGTCTCATTCCACAACATATTCATCACCCCAAAAAAGACACCCAGTTAGTGGTCACTGCCCACCTTCCTCTCTCCTCCCTCCCCAGCTCTTGGCAACCACTAATCGACCTTCTGAGTCTATTGATTCGCCCATTCCAGGCAGCTCCCAGAGATGGAATCAGACTTCCGTCCCTGGCCACTTTCACGTAGCGAACTTTCAAGGTCCATGCATGTTGTAGCACATATCAGTGCTTTATTCCTTTTTATGGTGGAACAATATTCCTGCGTGTGCATAGACCACATTTGTTTCCCCATTCATCAGTTGATGGACATTTGGACACTTTTTAGCTGTTATAAATAATGCTGCTATGAACATTTGCATATACGTGTTTGTGTGGATATGTCTTTTCAGTTCTCTTGGAGTGAACTTGCTGGGTCATATGGTTACTCAATTACTACAGCAATGTATGAGGGTTCCAATTTCTTCACATTCTCCTAACACCTGACTATCTGCTTTTTTATTCCCGACATCCTAGTGGGCGTGAAGTGGTGTTGCATTGTGGTTTTGGTTTGAATTTCTCTAATAATGAAATGGAACACCTTTTCATATGCGTATTGGTCATTTGCATATCCTCTTTGGAGAAATGCCCATTCAATTCCTTTGCCTATTTTTATTTAAAAAAATTTTTTAAATATATTTTTATTGATTTCAGAGAGGAAGGGAGAGAGGGAAAGGGAGGGAGGGAGGGAGAGAGAGAGAGAGAGAGAGGAGAAACATCAATGATGAGAGACACTCATTGATCTGTTGCCTGACTTCCACATGCCCCCCACTGGGGATCGAGCCATGTGCCCTGACCGGGAATCTATCCGTGACCTCCGGGTCCAAAGGTCGAAGCTCAACCACTGAGCCATGTTGGCCAGGCTCCCTTGCCTATTTTGTCTTTTTGTTATTGAGTCGAGTTGGAAGAGTTCTTTAGATATTCTGGATACTAGAAACTTATCAGATTGGTTTACAAAATCTTTCTCCCATCTTGTGGGTTGTATTTTCACTTTCTTGGTAGTGCACTTGGACGTACAGAAGTTTTCATTTTGTTGATGTCCACATGACCTACTTTTTTTCTTTTGTTGCTGGGCTGTTGGTGTTATTTCTAAGAAACCATTGCCTCATCCAAGCTCGTGGAGATGTACAGCCAAGTTTTCTTTCTTGCCAGGACCACATGGTTTGGGTTCCTGTGACACTGTGGTACGTTTTGAAATCAGGAACCAACATTGCTTTTCTTTCTCAGTATTGTTTTGGCCGTTTGGATCAATATCAGGGTCAGCATTTCCATTTCTGTGAATAGAGCCTGCTGGGATTCTGACAGAGGTTGTGTTGCATCTACGGATAAATTGGGGGAATAATGCTATCTTAATGGAGTTAAATCTTCTTACCCATGCGCATGGGATGTCTTCCCACTGAATTAGGTCATCTTTAATTTCTTTCAACGATGTTTGTGGTTTTCCGTGTACACTAGATTTGATCTTGCATTTGAGTCAGAAAAGGCAGATTATCATGGGTATAGGTTACCTTTTTGTATCTAGCTTTTAAAATCATTGATTATGAAATAAGCATACTGCAAAGTGCCTACCATACAACTGTATGATTTAATGAATAATTATGAAGCAAATACCCACCCAGCACAAGAAATATTAATGTTACCAGAAGCCTTTCCCCAGACCTCTTTCTTCTTCCTCTATCATTCTCTTGCTTTTTCTTTAACCATTCATGTATGCATCCCTAAACAAAACAGTAGTTCGCCTGTCACTGAACTTCATATCAATGGAATCATACTCTATGTTACCTTTTGCATCTTCTGTTTTTTGTTCAACATAACTATTGTGAGATTCATCCACGTTCTTGCATGAAGCTGCAGTTCACTCGTGTTCCCTGCTGTAACCATTGTGTAGTTTTCCATGAAATAAATAGTATATTTATCCGTGGTGCTGTTTCTAGACATTTGGGCTGTTTCCGGGTTTGGGCTATATTACAAGCCATGCTGGAATGAGCATAGATTCTTTCTTAATCAGGAAAGTAGTTACTAACGACAGTTCGCAGCGGTTTGAGCAAATATTCGGGGACGTGGCCTGCAGAGGGCGGAGGGGCAGCTGCTTTCTTTCCAGTCACTTTGGGAGCTGCTGGCCCCCTCCCGAGAGGACCCCGGGCCACAGACGGGCCCCGGCTGTCAGTGAGGCCTCCCAGCCTTTACTGGTGTGGACAGTTTCAAGCGTGGATTGTGCAACGAGCCCTGAGCTTTGGAACATGGCTGGGCAGGAGCCTGGAGTGGACTCTCTCCCCAGATCATGGTCATCTGATCCTTAGGGTACTGGGGGCAGAAAGGACAGGAGAGGTCCCCTGGCAAGCTGCTCTGCGCAGGCCAGCCTGACTGTACCTTCCCTGCCTTAAGATGAAAGCACTTCGTCCACCTCCCCAGTGAGAGGCCACACCACAACTAGCAGGCAGGTGTGGCCGGGAGATCGCCTGGTTTTCTTTGCCCTGGAAAACAACATTCCAAGAACATCCCACCAGGGGAAAGTGGGAAAGATGTGGGATGATACAGCTTTGGGTCACTGAGCTCTAAGCTTGAAGCTGACTTTCCGAGGTCCGAGCTCACTGGTGCTTTTGGCTCCCAGCTTGTCAGAGTCCTGGGCTCTGCTTCTCCCCTCCCACGGGCTGCGGGTCCTCCAGGGCCCGGCCAAGAGCAGCAGCCCCAGAGAGCCAGGCTCCCAGCTGCCTGTGACGGTGCCCACCCGCTGGGGGATGCTACGTCCTAGTGGTCCCCTGTGTCCTCCCCTCCCCTCCAGGGAACTAGCAAGGAACTCAGATGGCATCTTATTTTGACCCTCAGTTGTTTCTCTAGCATCCATGCCAAGCCAGCTGGCTGTTGTCTTGCCGCTCCATGTCCCACGTCCAAAGCGGCTAGGTCCCAGGTCCCGACACACAGCGGCAGCCTCCCCAGAGCCCGTTATCTGGCCGCCGATCAAGGGCACAGACCCAGAGAGGCCCCACAGCCCGGGCTGGCGGCCCCAGGGGCAGATGGGCTTGTTGCTCTCTCCTGCCTCCCTCAGCCCCAGAAACTGGCCCAGAGCCCCCTCCTGACAGTGGCAACAGGGAGCCTCTAAAGGGAAGGCGCCCTAGATGATCTCCTGAGCTGAAACCCAGCCCGAGGTGCAGGCCACGCCTGTGATTCCTAAACCCTGAGCAGAAGAGGGGCCTTCCTTGTGGGCCTCTCATTTCCTAGTTAAAGGTGCGTATTGCTTGTCTTGCCCCTTCCCGCCCAGGTACCTCGATGTGACGAGCAGTGGCCCTGGGAGAGGAGCCCAGCCCACAGGAGCCCCTCTCCATACTCCCCGCCCCCACTTCCAGCAACCCCTGGGCATGCTCATGTGACCTTGGGCTGCACAGGGGAAAGGCCAGGACAGGCCAGACAAGCCACATTCGGAGACCAGGGGCCTCCCCTTCAAGGCACAACATCTGGTGGGAGTATTTTCCTACAAGAGAAGCCCTCGGGTCCTGGTGGGATGCCCTAAAACTCTCCTTCCTCACCTTGAGCCTTGCCCCTCCCCTCTCCCCCCAAACTCAGAAGGCTTTGCCCCAGTTAGCTGTGCACCTGGGCCTGCTGCCTGCGGAAACCCTGGATTCGCTGTTCTGATGGCACTGCACCAGCTCTGGGGGCGGGGGCACCATCGTTCCCAGCCACCGGGGCAAAGGCAGAGTTAAGGCACTAAAGGGAAGGCCGTTTTCCTCGGGGCCTCTTCTCAGACCCCTCTGCAGGTGGGCCGGTGGAGGGGCGCTGCAGCCAGCAGGGCAGCTGTCTGTCATCCAGGGAAGGGCCAGGTCCCACTGCACCTCTGTCCCAACCACATCTGTCTGGTGGGCGGAATTCTATGGATCCGCCAACTCAAGATCCCATCCCCGGCTTATTCAATCACACACTGAGCTGGGCACGGCGTGAGGGGATGTGACGATGCAATTAAAGGCCTGCTATAGACGGAACATTTGTGGAGCCCCTTCCCCAAACCTGCTTGTGGAAGCCCTAGCCCTCAGTGTGATGGCATTAGGAGGTGGGGCCTTTGGATAGGGCTTGGGGCTAGAAGAGGTCATGCCATAGAGCCCTGTGATGGGAGTGGTGCCTGAGCAAGAAGAGGAGGAAACACCAGCTCTCTCTCCCTCTGTCAGGGAGGGGGCAGCGAGAAGGGGGCCGTCTGAAGCCAGGGAGTGGGATCCAGGAACCCTGAGCTTGGACTTGTGGTGACGCTGGTGTAAACAGACCTATAAAATCTCATAGAAGTACAGCACATATAATTATGTACAGTATATAACACTGGGTAATGATAATGAATGCCTAGGTTACTGGTTTCTACATCGGCTCTACCATACTTTTTATCGTTATTTTAGAGTATACTCTTTACTTATAAAAAACTTTGCTGTAAAACAGTGTCATGTGGCGTGGCAGCAGCCTCACACATCTCATTCTTACCTGTCTCTCGATCACGTCATATTCTCTTGTGCTTGATTGAGTGGCGTGCGGCTGTATAAATGTAGCGTATCCTAAGTGTACAGGGTTATAGAGCCCCAGTGGTGGACTCTGCAGACACACCCCACTCACTCACTGACTCACCCAGAGCAACATCCGGCCAACTCAATTCACACTCCGTGCCCCGCACGGGCGTTCCATTTTTCATCCCTTGTATCATACTTTTTAACTATATTTTTATTGATTTCAGAGAAGGAGAGGGAGATAAGAAACATCAATGATGAGAGAGAATCATTGATCAGGTGCCTCCTGCACACCCCCTACTAGGGATTGAGCCCACAACCTGGGTATGTGCCCTTGACTGGAATCGAACCCGGGACCGTTCAGCCCGTAGGCCAACGCTCTATCCACTGAGCCAAACCAGCTAGTGCCCTTATATCATATTTTTACAGCATGTGCAAAGGCCATGAGGGGAAGGATGGCCAGTGTTTTCAGCAAACAGCAAGGAGCCACTGTGGCTGGAGCCGTGAGGGAGAGGCGGGCAGAGGGGCGGGAGGTCACACGAGGCCCCCTGTCACCATGAGGACATGAGCTTTTACACGGTGACATGGGAACCCTTGAGGGCTGGGCAGAGGCGGCTGTGAAAGAACATAGCCGGCTCAGAGGCGTCTGTGTCACTGGGTGAGGGGTCATGGCTGTGTTCCGAGGAGGAGATGACTGACGGATCCACGGAAAGGTCAGGTGTCAGTGTGAGCAAACGATGAGTCGAGGGAGCATCTAGATTTCTAAGCTGAAGGCGCAGAGCAGCTCTGAAGTGGGGGAGGTTCGCGGGGAGGCAACCGCAGGAGCTCAGCTCTGAACCTGTGGTCAGATTCCTATTGGACCAGCCCAGGGGGCAGCCTGGACTTCTGGGGAGATCCTATCTGGAGACAGGAATTCGGAGGCAATCAGCTTACAGATCGTGTCTAAGTCACGGGACTGAGAGCTCCCAGAGCCCAGTGTGGGGAGCCCGGGGCACTGCGGTGACCAGGGGTGGGGCAAAGTCAGTGTCTCCAGCCAGAAAGATGTCTCTAAAACCGGTTCTCAACCTGTGGGTCGCGACCCCTTTAGTGGTCGAACGACCCTTTCACAGGAGTCACCTAAGACCATCCTGCATATCAGATATTTACATTACGATTCATCACAGTAGCAACATGACAGTTATGAGGTAGCAACGAATATAATTTTATGGTTGGGTCACAACATGAGGAACTGTATCTAAAGGGCCAGAAGGTTGAGAATCACTGCTCTAAAAAGTGGCTCTAGTTGGTAAATGCTGGTAAAATGTCTACAGTATAAACAATTGTCATTTCGACCATTTTAAAGTAGATAATGTAGTGGTATCCACAAGGTTGTGTAACCCTCAGCACTATTTCCATAACCTTTTCATCACCTCAAACAGACACTCTGTACCCCTGACGCAATAACTCCCATCGCCTCTCCTCCCAGCCTCTGGCAGCCGCTCACCTGCTTTCTCTCTCGGTGGATCTGCCTGTTCTGGACATTCCACATTCGTGGAATCCGACAGCAGGTGGCATTTGGTGTTTGGCTTCTCCCACTTCCCACAATGTCTTGAGGTGCATCCACGTGGCAGCGTCTATGGGTTCTTCATTACCTGTGATGGCCAAATGACATTCCATTGCATGGGCATGTGTGTGTCCACGCACCTGTTGACGGACACCTGGGTTGTTCCCACCTTTGACTCTTGTGAATAACGCTGTTATGAATAAGCAGTGATTCTTAATAGGGGTTGGCGAGGCATGAGCACCCTGCCTTCCCAGGAGCCCTTGGGAATTTGTCAGAGGGGGTGAGATCTCTCTTGCCTTATGAAAAGGGACCATGGGCTACACAAGGTGGCAAACCCGGACTTTAAAGCAAATGGGATTGAAACTTTCACTGAGAAGAATTATGTATCAGTTATATAGGAAACGTTACATATTATATGTTATGTTATATAATATACCCCATAGGAACATGTGACTGAAATTCTAAGCGTGTGGAATCTGTTCTATGTATTGTGTTGTTGTTTTTTAACATATATTTGTATTGATTTCAGAGAGGAAGGGAGAGAGATAGAAACATCAATGATGAGAGAGAATCATTGATCGGCTACCTCCTGCACTGGGGATGAAGCCCACAACCTGGGCATGTGCCCCAACTGGGAATCGAACTGTGACCTCCTGGTTCATAAGTTGACGCTCACCCACTGAGCCATGCAGGCGGGGCTGTTCCATGTATAGTTTATCATCTGTCTCTCTGTGGGATGCACCCCTGGGAAGGGCAGGGACCTGGTCTACATTGTGCACAGTGTCTGCCACATAGTAGGCCCTCGATCAATGTTTGTGCAACAAATGATGGGAATATGAAGCAGCCAAACAACAGCCACCTGGGCCCTGGTGAGGGGAGCACTGTGGCCCCTGACTGCCTCTCTAAGGCAGGTTCTTACCTGTGGGCTACACACCTAGAAGGCAACTAGGTGCATCTATTCTCACCGACTTCCCACAGGAATCTAGCATCTCCTTGACCTAGGTGAGCAATGGGCCCTGGAGGGTTTTCAGCAGTATACCTGATTCTGTCAACAATAGAAATCACAGATATTTTCATATCATGGTTCAGATTTCTCAAAATGCCATTCATGCTCATCAATCAGTACTTCTATAGTTGTCATAAGACCAGCTGCCACTGGATCTTACATAATGTGCTAATAGGGGCACATATACAAATGTGCTTTTATCAACTATTTTGATCATTACGTTATACTATAACTAGAGGCCCAGTGCACGAGTTCGTGCATGGGTGGGGTCTGGTCAGCTCGGTCCCTATCGGGACCACGGGGGTTTGGCTGGCCAGCTCCACCCCCTGATCGGGCAGTTTGCTGGCCGCAGTGGGCATCATAGCAACTGGTCACTAGCTTTTTATATATTAGACTAGAGGGGCCGGTACACAAAAATGTGTGCACTTGGGGGTGGGGGGTCCCTCAGCCCGGCCTGTGCCTTCTTGCAGTCTGGGACCCTCGGGGGATGTCCACCTGCTGGCTTAGGCCCACTCCCTGGGGGGATCGGGCCTAAGCTGGCAGTCAGACATCCCTCTGGCAGCCCGGCAACCCTTGGGGGATGTCCACTTGCCAGCGGGGAGCAGGCCTAAGCTGCAGTCGGACATACTTATCGCTGCTGAGGAGGCAGGAGAGGCTCCCACCACCACCGCTCTACTGGCAGCCATCAGCCTGGCTTGTGGATGAGCAGAGCTCCCTCATGTGGGAGCAC
>NW_006293088.1:7278787-7280630 GCF_000327345.1 Myotis davidii | reverse complement strand
AGGCCCCCAGCAGGGACCCTCACCCCATGGGGATTTGGCCAGCCTGGGTGAGGGACTGATGGCCGTTTTCGGGCTGGAAGCAGATATCTGGAATTTATTTATTTTCTATAATTGAAACTTTGTAGCCTTGAGCAGAGCTTAGGGCCGGCTAGAGCAGGGAGGAAGCTTGGCTTCCTCCATTGCTGGGGGCAACCTAAGCCTCCTGCTAGCTCCAGCTCCGTGGCTGCCGCCATCTTTGTGATGGACTGACAGAGTGAGGGTGTGATGGTTAATTTGCATATTACTCTTTTATTAGATAGGATTATGCCACTTTGTAAATTTGCCTTTATCCTTTGG
Source organism: Myotis davidii (assembly GCF_000327345.1). NCBI lineage: Eukaryota > Metazoa > Chordata > Mammalia > Chiroptera > Vespertilionidae > Myotis > Myotis davidii. The sequence goes on along the minus strand of NW_006293088.1, from coordinate 7,280,294 downwards.
GTCACAGGCATGGCTAGATGGCAGAGGGGCCCGTGGTATAACCAAGGTGAAGAGGCTGCTCTCAGGGCTTGCCTCGCTTTCGCCTCTATGGCCATCCCAGGGGCACAAGCTGTCCTGGTCTCAGGGTCACACCCGGACCCCGGGTCACACACAGTGCGGTGCAGTGCCCACCATTCACCACCAGGAGGCGCTGCTCCTCCCAGGTCAGAGGAAGCCCAGGGGCAGGTTCTGGTCTCCTCCTCCTCCCATCTGTGTCCTAACCAGGGTTGGTATCAGAACTTCCCGGGAGCTTTTCCCCTTTCTCCATCTCTTCGTAAACTTTTTGTACTGAAAAAGCACACGAACCCATCAGGCAGCTTCAATAACTATGGCACACGACTAACCTTGTGTTACCATGCCCTGCCTGGGGGACTCTATAAGAACACAGATGCCTGGCACCGCCCCTAAGGGGGGGTGGGATTGAGTGTCAAGGCTTATTATGAACCTGGCACGGACTCCTGGACACCCCAGGTGATCGAGTACGGGTCTCCAGACATCACTACTCCTGGCTCTCACGACCTTGACCCTGCCTACCTGAAGGTCTTTTCCCATCTCTGACCCCAATCTTCTGTTCATACTCATTTCCTCTCGCTCTGGCTCCGCAGGACTTGGGAGCAGCTGGCTCCTGTCCTCAGTACAGTCACTCTTCCTGTGTCGCTCTGAAAGCCGGTATGAAGTAACCCGCGCCTCACGCCCTTGAGCAACCACGCACAGCCACATTCTGCTGGCGGCCCAGTTTCACAGTGCCTCTTCCTGTGGACCGAGAACAAACCTGGAATCGACGATTTCCTGGCTTTTCAGACTGGGGAGATAGTGTTAAGCTATTAACCCTCGATTTTGGAAGTGTCCAGAAAAGTCCCTGTGAATGGCTGAATTGTGTCCATGCCAAGCCTCCTCACCCCCATTTATATGTTGAAGCAGTAACACCGCAGTTACTAAAAATGTGACTGTATTTGGAAATAGGGTCTTTAAGATCATAAAGATGAGGTCACTGGGGTGGGCCTCTGGACTGCACCTGGTGCGGTGAGGGGTTCCCCCAAGGTCCAGGCAGGTGCTCCGAGGAGCAAAACCTCCTGGCGCCCACTAGTCTTTGGGCACCCTCACTGCAAGGCACAGACCAGGTGCTGACTCGGTATTTTCATTTTGACTGGATTCCGCACCCACTTTAGCCACTGGTCCTGGGGACAGCCCAGAAGAGTGGCAAAGGTCATTTCCATAACACCCCCCTTTAAATGTATAACAGCTACAGTTTACAGATTATTTTGTATGTTTGCAAGCACAAGCTTAGAAAACAGAAAAGAATTTGAGTTTAAATATTCCAGGAAATCATAATCTACTTCAGTTTCTGGCCTGGAAAATGGGATTCTATCACAGTGAACTCTCCCTAACGTCAGAGGAAAGGATTCAGGGCTCCTATTGGGTTTTAAAAGCTCTGCAGGGTTCCTTCTGGCCACACAGCCAAACAAAG
>NW_006293088.1:7269918-7275113 GCF_000327345.1 Myotis davidii | reverse complement strand
ACACAGTGCGGTGCAGTGCCCACCATTCACCACCAGGAGGCGCTGCTCCTCCCAGGTCAGAGGAAGCCCAGGGGCAGGTTCTGGTCTCCTCCTCCTCCCATCTGTGTCCTAACCAGGGTTGGTATCAGAACTTCCCGGGAGCTTTTCCCTTTTCTCCATCTCTCTCTTCTTAAACTTTTTGTACTGAAAAAGCACATGAACCCACCAGGAAGCTTCAATAACTATGGCACACGACTAACCTTGTGTTACCATGCCCTGCCTGGGGGACTCTATAAGAGCACAGATGCCTGACACCGCCCCCAAGGGGGGGTGGGATTGAGTGTCAAGGCTTATTATGAACCTGGCACGGACTCCTGGACACCCCAGGTGACCGAGTACAGGTCTCCAGACATTACTACTCCCGGCTCTCACGACCTTGACCCTGCCTACCCCTGCCGACCTGAAGGTCTTTTCCCATCTCTGACCCCAATCTTCTGTTCATACTCATTTCCTCCGGCTCTGGCTCCGCAGGACTTGGGAGCAGCTGGCTCCTGTCCTCAGTACAGTCACTCTTCCTGTGTCGCTCTGAAAGCCGGTATGAAGTAACCCGCGCCTCACGCCCTTGAGCAACCACGCACAGCCACATTCTGCTGGCGGCCCAGTTTCACAGTGCCTCTTCCTGTGGACCGAGAACAAACCTGGAATCGACGATTTCCTGGCTTTTCAGACTGGGGAGATAGTGTTAAGCTATTAACCCTCGATTTTGGAAGTGTCCAGAAAAGTCCCTGTGAATGGCTGAATTGTGTCCATGCCAAGCCTCCTCACCCCCATTTATATGTTGAAGCAGTAACACCGCAGTTACTAAGTTAAGCTATTAACCCTCGATTTTGGAAGTGTCTAGAAAAGTCCCTGTGAATGGCTGAATTGAGTCCATGCCACGCCCCCTCCATCCCCATTTATATGTTGAAGCAGTAACACTGCAGTTACTCAAAATGTGACTGTATTTGGAAATAGGGTCTTTAAGATCATAAAGATGAGGTCACTGGGGAGGGCCTCTGGACTGCATCTGGTGGGGTGAGAGGTTCCCCCAAGCTCCAGGCAGGTGCTCCGAGGAGCAAAACCTCCTGGCGCCCACTAGTCTTTGGGCACCCTCACTGCAAGGCACAGACCAGGTGCTGACTCGGTATTTTCATTTTGACTGGATTCCGCACCCACTTTAGCCACTGGTCCTGGGGACAGCCCAGAAGAGTGGCAAAGGTCATTTCCATAACACCCCCCTTTAAATGTATAACAGCTACAGTTTACAGATTATTTTGTATGTTTGCAAGCACAAGCTTAGAAAACAGAAAAGAATTTGAGTTTAAATATTCCAGGAAATCACAATCTAATTTCCTCAGTTCCTGTCTCTACCTGTTTCTGGCCTGGAAAATGGGATTCTATCACAGTGAACTCTCCCTAACGTCGGAGGAAAGGATTCAGGGCTCCTATTGGGTTTTAAAAGCTCTGCAGGGTTCCTTCTGGCCACACAGCCAAACAAAGGGAGCAGAATTATATATATACTAGAGGCCCGGTGCACAGATTTGTGCACGGGTGGGGTCTCTTGGCCTGGCCTGCGGGGATCAGGCTGAAACTAGTTCTCTGACATCCCCTGAGGGGTCCTGGATTACAAGAGGGTGGTTCTCGGGTGACGCACCCTAGAATCGGGCTTCTTCCTCTCTGGTTCCCGGTGCGTCACCCGAGAACCGCAGCTGCTAAGTCACCGCAGTTCGGCAGCTCCTGCATTGAACATCTGCCTCCTGGTGGTCACTGCGTGTCATAGCTACCGGTTGGGCGGTCGAACGGTTCACAGTATGTATATATAGATACTGTGAACCCTGAGGGGGAAAAAGGACACCTACTAAGAAGGGCTCCTTGTGCCCCAGTGGGTTCAGAAAAGAAAAACAAAACAAAACAAAATAAAAACAGCCTAGCAGCCATTTCTGCACAGGGGGCTCCCAGGCAAACTGCACTTCATGGGGAACTGGGGAACGCTCTGCTACCTACTACATGCACTGTTTCTGCCATCTGAGCCAGTGCTTATAAAGGAGTCCCTGGAGTCCTATTTCAACCAATAGGACTGAGGCTTTCTCCATCCAATCAGAGCTGTGCAGCTCTGACCAATCAGAGCAGCTCTGCTCTGGCCAATCAGAAACCAGTGGTCAGGACTTCTGTTTATATAAGCCAGCTCCCCTGTAGTCCCATAGGGCATTTCCCCCATGTCTCATTGCCAGCACCAGAGCCCAAGGGCAGAGCAGACCATTGGGGGGCTGCCTAGCTGAGGGGGAGTGGTCCTGGGCAGCCCCGTGGGGTGCCATTTCCACGCCAGCCCCGCTGTAGCACTGCGGAGTGTTCCGCAGCAGTGTCTGCACAGCCATGCTGTGCTCCTTCCAGCTGATTGCACGCAGTCAGTTTCCCTTCCTTACCGCACCCCACACTGGGTATTCCTGTGGGCACCTGAATTTGACACACAGACACACACAGACTTCTGTTTTTCTAACCTTTTTATTTTGGAATAATTTTAGATTCACAGGAAAGTTGTAAAGGACAGTACAGACTCCCTCACATCCTTCCCCCAGTTTCTTTTAATGGTAACATTGGACACGGCCATGGCACATTTGTGAATACTAAGACATTAGCGCTGACATGTTACCTTTAACTAAAGATCTCTTTTGGATTCTACCTTTTTTTCCGACTCATGTCCTTTTTCTGTTCCAGGATACCACGCAGCATCTAATCAAATAGAAATAGATAGGCTCTAACTTTTTACTTTGAAATAATAGATTTACAGGAAATTAAAAAAGAAGAAGATGTACAGGGAGATCCCATGTATCCTTCACCCAGTTTCCCTGGTGGTTACCTCTTGTGAAACTACAGAACAATAACGAAACCAGGAAATTGATAGGATAATCCACAGAGCTTGTTAAATATCTATCTATCTATCCATCTATCTATCTATATCTATATATGCACATATCTATTTAATCAAACACTTTAAAAGCCCACTTTGTCTCACAATCCAGATCAAACACTTTTCCTCAGAACATAAAATGTGCCTCTAACTCAAGTCGCTCTATGAAATTCTTGACGCTCTGTCCAGCCCATCAGCTGTCGACCACAGTCGGCCCTGCAGCCCTGAAAGCAGATGTGTACTCTGCCAGGTGCGTGGACATCCTCAAGGTGCTGGACCCTGACCTTCCAAAGTCATGGCCCGTGTGTGGGGGCCGGGGGTGGAGGAGTGAGGGGGGGGACGAAGGGGTAGCCCCTCTCTGTCTCAATCCCTTTTCTATCTAAACTCACTCCCATGCGGCCAAGGCGGCTTTTCGTGCCCCCTGGACCTGGAAGGATAAAGACCTAGATGGAGGCCCAAGCACATTCCTCCTGCCAGGCAGACACAGAGCACAAGCCCTGTACGCCTGCTCTAAAGGCGGCGGCAGTGAATTAAATTGCCACCAAGACACCCGCTTGATCAGAGCCCTGGACGGAAGCCCGGGCTGCTGCTCCCGCCCTTACTTACTACCCAGGAGCGCCTGCAGGTGAGCTCCATCCGAGAAGGACCGTTTTTCTTGTTGCTGTGGCACAAACAAAAGCAAAGTGGGAGAGGGAAGGCGGCTGCTTGCGAATGGTTTACCGAACTCAGAGAAGTGGGTTATTGAGGTCAGAACCCTTTCGTGTAAAAGTTCAGGACCCCGAATCAGTCGGCGGTTGGGAGAAGGCAGACACGCTTTACTTCTGCCTGGAGCTGGGAAAATGCGAAGACTTTGGCTCAGGAACGATCCCAAACGCCGCCCTGGTCAGAGCTCCTACGAGGGATCTGGGATCCGAGCGTCCATCACTGCAGCCGGCATTCCAGGCATTCCAGGGCCCCACTTCAGCCCACACCCGCCGGCCCCGCTCTGCTCCGCTCCGCGGCTGGGGAGCCCAGAGGAATCTGTGGCCAAGTGGGCCTGGGCGTGGCCCGTCCAATGTGTGAGGCAGGCCCTCTGAGCATTGAGGAGAAATAGAATAATCCCCACAGGAAGGCCTGTCATCGGAGTGTGTCAAGTGAATCCCAGAAAACCTCTCGCAGGGGCCTTCGGACTTTCACACGGTGTCAGAATAGAAACAGGCTCCTCCCCATCAGCAAGAGGAGGCCGTGAGACAGACCCGACAGAGCAGGTGGTGGGGTCCATCAGGCAGGCAGGGGCTGGGAGGGAAGCAGCAGGGGGCGTGTGGGAGCTGGGGGTCACGGCAGGTGCTGCCTTGGCCGGTGTCAAAGGCACAGGCGGTCCATCATCTCACAGACCCCGGAGGTTTGATTTAGTTATCGGGTCGGAGGAGAAGCCACGGACGTCCAGCCTCACCTCCCGGACTTGGGCGAATTTCTGTGAGCGCTGGATTGGAGACCGGAGGACTCCGGGCTCAGGGCCACAGAGCTCAAGGACACCAGCGGGAGAAAGGCAGGGGCCGAGGCGGGTCGGGGAGCTGTCGAGGCACAGGGCCCGCCAGCGGGCTGCCCCTGGCTCACTGGAGGCCCTAGGTGTGCCCGGTGCTCCAAGACCTGGAGGGGCCTCCATGCCTTCATTCTCCCTCCCCTGGCGGTTGGGTCCAGTGCCCATGGCCATGGCCTCAGCTCTCTGGAGCGGGAGCTTGCCTCTGGTGGGACCCTGAGAACTGAACTGTCCTCGGCCGGCCGAACACACCACCCCCTTCTCACCCCCGGTCATCCTGGGCCTCCCAGGTGGATACATCGGCAGTGCCTACAGGCACATTCTCCACAAAGACTGCTTTCGGAATGTGTCTGGAGGGAGAGTGGGTGCGAATGGGTGCGTGTTCACGGTCAGGTCACTGCCAAGCAGGTCCCCAGGGGAGTGCCGCTGCCCTCGGCCCATCCCCGAGGACATGAGCCGGTGGTCAAAGTGCAGAGTCGCGAGCCTGACTGCTTGGGTTCAAATCCTGACCCCCCCCTACCAACGGCATCCTTAGCTACTGTTGCCCATTGCATGGTTTTCTCCTGTGTAAGATGGAACAACAGACTCTTGCTCACGAGGCAATGCGTTTAGATTAGAATGTGGAGAACAGGGTTCCCTACATACTAATTGCTCCATAAACGCTGGCTGCTGTCATCCCTGTACCAACCTCCCACAGCCAGGAGCCCTCCCCCAGCCAGGGGCCCTCCCCCAGCCAGGGGCCCTCCCCCA
>NW_006293088.1:7269362-7269883 GCF_000327345.1 Myotis davidii | reverse complement strand
CCTCCCCCAGCCAGGGGCCCTCCCCCAGCCAGGAGCCCTCCCCAGCACGCTGCCTTCTTCCTTCAGCACCCTGAGCCGGCTGCTCCAGGGCCCCCAGAGCTGGTCCCCGAGCTGGTCCCCCAGCGCCCCTCACCAACCAACATGGCGAGCCACGCTTCCAACATGCCGGCGCCTGGCGCTGGTCTCTCCTCTCGAGCCCACAAGGTGCAGCATTTCTAGGGCAGTATACTTGCTGATTGCTTCCTTCATTATGACTCACAACAACCAGCTAAGACACTGCCAAAGAAACACTCACAGCTGGCCCTGCGGCGCGCGGGGGGCAGCCTGTCCTGCCTCCCCCGGCCCTGCGGAGAAGAAGGGAATCTGGGGAGGAAAGAGAGGACGGGGAGAAAGTAGAGACGGGCGACGGACCCCAACAGGGCTGGCCCACCACAAGCCGACGAGGAGAAACGCAACCAGCACTTCCCTGGAAGAGAAAAGGGGAGAAAATGCCCACGTGTCTACTTGAAAAGTCAGCAGCA
>NW_006293088.1:7261751-7268443 GCF_000327345.1 Myotis davidii | reverse complement strand
GCCCAGTCAGGTGTCTCAGGAATTCCACCACGACGATCCCCCGTCTCCTGCCACCGATGGGTTGGGCTGGGCACGAGGCCTAGTTCTGGCCAATGAGATGTGTGGGGAGCCAGCAGGGGACTGGGAGGTTTCCTCACTCAGGAGAGACCTGGGGGGCGGGGGGCGGGGGCGGCCGGCTGCAGCCAGTGCTCGGAGGGTGCAGCGCAGATGTGAGAGAACCCGACCCCACATGGCCGCGCCCCTGGAGGTGCCCACCAGGAGCCGCCTGGCCTCTGGACTTGTGCTTTATAAATCAGCGTTTGTTTTTGTTAATCCTCACCTGAGGATATTTTTTCCCATTGAATATTTTTTTTTTAGAGAGAGAATGGACCAGAGGGGGAGAGATAGACAGACAGAAACATCAATGCGAGAGACACAAGGACTGGTGGCCTCCCGCACATGCCCCGGCCCGGGCCAGGGATCGAGCCTGCAACCGAGGTACATTGCCCTAGACCGGAATCGAACCCCAGACCCTTCAGTCTGCAGGCCGGCGCTCTAACCACTGAGCCACCAGCTAAGGCATATGTTATACATTTTTAAATGTTTTAATTATTTAAATTACTTTGAATGGAGTTTTCTTCTACTCATAGAGGAAGGAACCCTAACTGATATATCCATCATCTAGGCAATTCGGGCACAGAAAACCACTTAACAAAAAACGACTGTCATAAAAGTTTACAGCCTCCGGGCCCGCCCCCTGCGAAGTGCAGTGTGCGGGAGGAATTCAGGCCGGCTGCACTCCCCGGGCAGGCATCTTCCCCGGGAGATCTGGGCGACTACTCGCCATGGAGGCCGATAGGAGAGCCGCTGCGCAGAGCAAGGCGGAAAAGACGTTTCCAAGGACGTCCAAGAGGACCCTCCCGGTTTCGGTCGGGGGTCCTAGGTCTATTCCTCAGGCCCGCGCTCCCTCCCTTCCTGTGCACCCCCCCCTCCCCCCGAAGATCCCTGGGAGACAGGGGATGGGGAAGGGGCGTTCACTGGCTGGACAGTAGGAGTGAAATGCTACAGCCCGGCCTTTGCAAGCGAAGTCTTCTCACCAGGAGAGGCAATTTCAGAGCCTCGGTGCCACGTAAAACCCAGCCCCCGGGCTGTCACGTCGATTTGAGTTTCGGAAGAGGCCCAGCAATCCCGTTTCTCTGTGTAGGGACTGAGGGTGCCCCGGATAAAGCTGAGCCCCCACCCCACCCAACCAGCAGCATTACCAATACTCTCACTCCTTCCGGACTTGCCTTCCCCGCCGGCCACTGAAAATGTACAGCGCGGTAAAATACCTGCTTTTCAGAACCAAGGGCCAGGCAACGGTGTTTTGCGCTTTTCTAACATCAAGGCCAAATTTCCTATGCAAAACCCCAGTAAATCCCGGCCAAACAAATTCATGATTTTCCCCACTAATTCCCAAGGCCTTTCCCTCAGGTTGATGGCGAACTAAACCAGCAGAAAAAATGAGAAGGCGTTTTACCTGCTTCATGGGCTGCGGGAGGGCAGGGACGAGGCCTTCAGCTGTGGCCCTGTGGCCGCGGCCGGCTCCACCCGTCCGACTCGTCGGGCTTGCTGCCGCGTCTGAGCCTGGCGCGGCTGCCAGGGCAGGGCTGGGGCCGGCGCTGGGCCCCTCACAGGTGTGCGTTCACCAGCGGAGGTCCCGGCCCCACAGGGCACGTGGGTTCCCCTCTCCTCTCCGCTCCCATCCTGTGACCTGCTCCCAGCCAATCAGGCGCTGGGACATCTCTCCTGAGTCATCTGGACTCTAAACTTAAAAGCTGAAGAGAAAGAACAAACGGGAAGAGGGAGAGGGTGGGGAGGAGAGGAAAAACCCGGCCCCATACCGCCAGCAGTCCCTTGGTGCCGGTGACAGTCAGGTGGGGCTGGGCGGGCCCAGGGGCCCAGGCAAGGCCGCCAGGGTGACCATCAGGGTCAAATTCCAGGGCTGCCCTTCCCCTTGGGGCGGCTATTTTGGGAAAGTGCTTTTCTGCAGCCGTCAACAGACCCGCTACTGCGGACCTGGAATCCGGAAGGCGCAGAGCTCTGCCAGGCCGGGCGGGTGCAGGTGAAGGCAGGAGAGGAGAGGGAATCCGGGCGCCCCGAACGCTGCTCTGAGCACACACAAGGCCCCCGCCCCCCTGCCCCCAGCCCTGAGCACCTGGGGTGCTTCTGGTTTGTGGGAGGAGGCCTGGCGAGGTGTGTTAACCAGGGTCCTGACGAGCCATTCTGGGGGGCTGGTGGCATCGGGGTGCAGCATCATGGCCTCGGGGCCTGCTGTTGGGATGGAGAGTCCTTGGCGGCCGATGTGGCTTCCCTTCCCTTTCCCTCTCCGGCCCCCGATGCCCATCGAGCACCGGATTGGGAGCGCCCAGCTGTCTGAGGGCAGGGTCACAGACATGGCTGCAGTGGGACCCGCCATCCCAGCCACTGCTCAAGCTTGGTCGTGGGCTCCAGCTGCAGCCAATGAAACCGAGCCCCTGGGAGACATGACACTGCGGGGAGCGTGGGCACCCGGGGCTCATCTATATCTCAGGTTGCCGAGTGCAGGGTAGATGCTAAGGTCTGCACCCCCTCCTAGAAACCCAGGCCCATTTCCCTGCGGGGACAGGGAGGCAGAGAAAGGAGCCAGGGGGACCAGTGGTGGAATTCGGACACCCCACCTCCTTCCTCCTGTGCTCCATGAGGCCCCTCAAAGCCAGTGGCTCTCTGTGTGACCCCAGCGGGACCAGCAAACAGGCCGCGTCTTGCTCAAGGAACCTGATGGATAGCAGCGGGGGTGTGACCCCCATGGGCCCATCCTGTCCTCCTCCTCCCGGCTCTCAAGCAGCCAGCCCACTGCCTTCCTGTCCCCCAAAGCTGGGTCACAGGCCCTAAGAAGCCCTCCCAGCACGGCCAGCTTTAGGCCGCCTGGCCCTCCGATCCCCAACTAGTCCTGGGCTGAGATCGAAAGTGACGGGAGAGAAACACGCAGCGACTTCAGAAAGCGGAACCGCGAAGGCGCTGGCAGGAAAGCCGTCAGCAGGAGCTCTGCCTGCCCGTCAGGACTTTAGGGAAGTCTCTACCCAGAGGAGCTGGGAAGAAGGGGAGGTTCCGGCAAAGTCCTGTGATAAGTCATCTGGGATCCCCCAGAGTGGGGAGGTGCGTGTGGTTAGCGCCGGGTGAGTCACGCAAACAAATGAGCCGATGAGCTCAGCCTCGCGGAGAAAGAACAAAGGAAGCCACGGGCAGCGAGAGGCAGGGCGATGATGCAGAGCGGTGGCCCAGAAAGCCCCTCTGGCCCGCACCCTGAGCCAGCGGTTCTCAGCGAGGGGGAAAGGGGGAGGCGGGGGGATTTTGTCCCCCATTTGGCAGTGTCACCATGAAGGCGGGGTGCCACTGGTATCCAGTGGGTAGAGGCCGGGGAGGCTGCTAACCACCTCACAGGCACCAGACAGCCCCCACCACCGACAACGACTCCACCATTGAGAAAAATGGCTGTAATACAAGGAAAAGGTATTTTTTAAAGTCCTAGGCCAGTGGTTCTCAACCTTCCTAATGCCACGACCCTTTAATACAGTTCCTCATGTTGTGGTGACCCACGATTTCATTGTTACAAATTGAACATAATTAAAGCACAGTGATTAATCACAAAAACAATATGTAATTATATATGTATTTTCCGATGGTCTTAGGTGACCCCTGTGAAAGGGTCATTCGACCCCCAAAGGTGTTGCGACCCACAGGTTGAGAACTGCTGTCCTAGGCAAATAGTCACCTTTAGTCACTGGACATGTCCCTAAGCCCAGAGGGCCACTGTTGGGGACACGATCAACCTGCGGGGCGGCCAGGTGAGAACGGGGTCAGTACCCTGGGAGGGGCCTCCGGGACAGCCCCCTGCCTGGGCGAGCCACCAGCCAGGGGTTCCCGTCCGCAGAACTCACCCTCGGACAGACGGACGCGCTCACAGTGAAGCGATGGAGAGAGAGGATGACAGTTCTCGCCTCCCCTGGGGCAGGTGCCTCCTGGGCAGGGACCGTCACATGTTTGTCCTGCCCAGATGGATAAAGGCCTCGCCCGCCCGGGAGAGCAGTCAGTCTGCGTTCCTGACCTGCCAGCCAGGGCGCACGCAGAGGCGCCACGCCCCCGAGTGAGTCCAGCCCAGCGTCACCCCAACCTCCAGAGACAAAGTGCGTCTGGGGGGCAACTGAATGACAGGATCCGAAGAGCCGGAGGCTCCGGAACTAAAGGGAGCCCCTCGCAATCGGGGCATTTGCTGGTCGCCCTGAGGCCCAGCAGAGTCCACAGAAACTGCCCGAGAGCTGGGTGGCTGCGCCCAGGGCAGACGCAGGCCCAGGGCCCACAGTGGCCGCCTTAGGGAGCTGGGAGTTGGGGGGAGATGCAGACCAGAAATGGGCCCAAGCCATTAACTTCACCCACCTCTGGGCCATTTGGCTTTTTATGAGTATTACTACTAACTTTATAATCTTAAAAAAAAAAGAAAAATGAGGGCAAATACCTCGTATCCATACAACTTTCCTGGGAACACACTTTCCCTGCTCAGAAAACTTTCCACTGAGTCTCTCACGGCGGCCGATCAGGGTCACCGGACCCCCGACAACTGCCCCGAGTGAGACTCAGGGAGGCAGAGGGAAAGGGTAGAGGCAGGCGAGAGCACCTCCTCCAGCTAATAAAAAACCAGCTCCTGTGCCAAGCCAGGCACCCACAGGGGAGGAGACGCGGGCTGACATCCCCACGCCTCCTGCCAACACCCCAGCAGGTGGACGTGACCACGGAAGGCCCCTTGGACCACAGCGAGGTTCTAGAGCAGCGGTTCTCAACCTGTGGGTCGCGACCCCTTTGGGGGTCGAACGACCCTTTCACAGGGGTCTCCTAAGACCATCGGAAAACACACATATAATTACATATTGTTTTGGTGATGAATCACTATGCTTTAATTATGTTCAATTTGTAACAATGAAATTGGGGGTCGCCACTACATGAGGATGTATTACAGAGGGTCGCAGCATTAGGAAGGCTGAGAATCACTGCCTTAGGCCATACATATCTTCCTTTCCCCCACCGCTCTTTCTTTCATAGGGACATATTTGGCAAATATGTTAGGGATCCCCCCCCCGACCCCAGCACCTGAAGCTTTGCGCCCACTTGGCCCCTGGAGCCGGCCGCCCTCCCTGCCCTCGGAACTGCCACCTGGTGCTCCAGGCCTGAGACTCAGCATTGTCACGGCCGCCACCTGTGACCTCTGACCTCCCTTCAATGCAGGAAGATGTCCCTCAGACCTTCCACCTCCCACCTCCCCAGGCGCCCCTGTCCTGCCAGAGGAACCGACACCCAGAGGCAGCCGGAGCTGGGGGACAGGGGCTGCCCTGGGCAGGAGCGCCCCCTCTCACAGCTCTAACATCCTCATCTACTTCCCACCAACGTCAATGGCAACACCACCGCATAACGTTCGGCCATAACCTTGTCACGGTTGAATGATCTGGTGCACACTGCAAACCGCCGTAAAGAAAAGTGGATCGGTTGGTAAAATAAATAACTAAAGCTTGTGCGTGTGTCTTCAGCATGCGAATCACACACAGAATCTACTGCTGCCACACCCTGTGCCGGCGCTGAGGCAAACAGAGGCCACATGCCCGGCGGGCTGGCCAGAGAAGCCACTACCTTGCCACAGAGGGGCTGCCCCGCTGGGCCCCGGACTGGGGCCTGGGGCTCTGAGAAGGCTGCCATCTCGGGGGACCAACAGAGAGCTGGACACAGCAGGGAAGAGGGGAAAGGGATACAGAAGTCCAGCGAATGAATGGGGAGCCTACTTCCTGCCCCCCAAAAGGAAGGGCTCAAGGAAGACCATTGGGACCCAGTGCCCGATGTGGTGGGACAGCTCCAGGCTGGGCCGAGAGGAATGGTAAATGAAAGGTGCGGTGGGCCCCAAGGGCTGTCCTACTCCTGCCCCACATCCCGTCGAGTATCCCTCAGACCCTGCCTGCCTGGGAAGAACACCAGGCACCTGACACGCACACTGGCCGGCCGAGCAGAAGCCTTGTCCCTTCAGGGATTTTGCGTTTGCAGGGATAGTAAGTTTACCATCTAGCTTAAGCCAGAAGAAGGAAGCTCTAATTTTTAATTTCCAGCCATAAACTGCCTCCCTGAAGGAGACGGGCGGGTGTGGCAGTGGGGGGAGATTTCCCTGCAATCACAGACCAGGGCCTCCTGCCGGCGGGATGTTAGATTCTCCTGCCGGTGCCGCCTGGGCCCGGTCTCTGTGCCTCCAGCATCCTCCCTTCCTGCCAGTTTCACCAGACAACCTTCCTGGTCCTTCAGGCCTTGGTCAGCTCGCCCCTCCTGGGGAAGCAGGGCACCCCCTCCCCATGGGCTCCAGTGCCACCCGGGGCGCCCTCCCGAGGCTCAGGGAGCTTCCTGCTGGTAGTCTTGGCACCTCGCAGGGGGCAGGGACACAGCAGATGCCAGTCAAGGTCTGATGATGGAGGGAGAAGGAGGACAGAATCGGGCACCTCAGGCTCACGTCCTGCGATCGTCTCTTCAAGGGGACACACGGCCCAGGTGAGGAAGCGGGCGGGGAAGCGTTCTGAAAACTGTACACGTGCGGAATCATGCTCACGGCGTAGACTGTCTTTGAGCGCACCCAATTCCCACGTTAACAGTCATCTGGACTTTTCCTA
>NW_006293088.1:7255033-7261700 GCF_000327345.1 Myotis davidii | reverse complement strand
CCAAAGTGCTAACACTGTAAGTTTGTCCGGGAACGAACACTTAGCTGGGCGCCTGTGCTCAGAGCAGACCTCAGACACCTGGAAACACCTGCCGGCGCCCCCTCCTGGGCAGGGCCACACCCCGCTTCCATTCTGTGTCATGGCACCTGGACACTCGGTGAATGAATGAACGTGTGAGTAACAGGACAGCAGCAGCAGCAGCAGCATGACATGGCCCCACTGTGCGCCAGGCGTTGTTCTAGGCACCAATAAAAATCAGCCCCAAAGGACAGACACAGCAAACCCTTGGGACCTGTGGATGGGACCGCATTTGGAACAAGCATCTGTACAGATGTGATTAAGAATTTTGAGCCCGACTGGTGTGGCTCAGTGGTTGAGCATCGACCTAAGAACCAGGAGGTCATGGTTGATTCCCAGTCAAGGCACATGCCCGGGTTGCACACCAATACCTCTCCCTTCCTCTCTGAAATCAATAAAATATATATATATAAATAATTTTGAGATGAGGTCCTTCTGGATCACCTGGGTGGACTCTAAATCCAATGACAAGTGTCCATCCTTATAAAGTGTCCTGTCCTTTGGGGCACACGGAGGTTAAAGGCAGGAGAGGGACAGAGATGAACAGAGGTGATGTGAAGCCAGAGGGCGGGGTTGGAGGGTGCAGCCAGGAGCCCAGAGATGCCAGGTGGCCCCAGCGGCCGGAAGAAGCCAGGATGGGGCGGGGCTGCCCTGCCCGGAGGGGCGTGCCCAGCTTGATTTCCACGCCTGACCTCCAGGCCTGGGAGAGGAAATTTCTGTTGTTTTAAGCTGCCCACTTTGTGGTAATTTGTTACAGCAGCCACCGGAAACTAATACATTCCTGGAGACCTCCATGAACTCCTCAAACAATTGCACAGGAGCGGGAGGCGGGGGAGGGGGGGACGGAGGAGGTGAGTAAGCAGGTGAGTAAGCATGAGGCCTCTGAGCAGCTCAACCCCAGTGAGCATTTCCTGCCCTTGCTGAGATCGCCCTGGGGCCCCCAATCCCGTGTCCTGGTCATCTTCTCGTCGTCTGCTCATCTATAATCCCCTTGAACGGTGGTCGGCAAACCGAGGCTCTCGAGCCACATGCGGCTCTTTGGCCCCTTGAGTGTGGCTCTTCCACAAAATACCATGTGTGGGCGCGCATGTACAGTGCGACTGAAACTTCGTGGCCCATGCGCAGAAGTCAGTTTTCAGCCTGGGCAAGTCTATTCTGAAGTGGCGTCAGAAGAAGTGGGGGGTGTCGGTCGGTCAGGCAACGGTAGACACGGCACAGGCCGGCTGCAGGATACGCAGTGCGGGGGAGGCGCGCGCGATTCCTGCACGAGGTGAGTGAGCCAGTCGGTCAGCAGTCTCATGTGCAGTGGTTAGTGCTGGTCGCGTCCGCAAGTCGCGCGCACGGGTGACAAAAGTACCTACTCGAAGCATAAAGTTACCTGTATTTTTCCAACCAGCTGCAAATCCTGCGGGTATTTTGGTCACCAATTTAAGAATTGTCATTATTTTGTGTTGGTGGCTTTATTATTATAAAATGAAACATTTTTTAGGTGCCCTGTTTGACATAGCTACAAAGAAGAAGCAAACTACCTCTATAGTTTAATGTTTAAAAAGATGTGGCTCTCAAAAGAAATTTCAGGCGTCGTACTGTTGATATTTGGCTCTGTGGACTAGTGAGTTTGCCGACCACGGCCCGTGAATAACACCCCACTGCGGCATCACACTGAGCGGAAATCCGAAGTCCAGTAAGTCAACAAGGGGACTAATAGCAAACAGAAGCAGCGGATCACCGCGATGCCTGCTCCAGACGCTGCCCCTCGCTCACCGTGACACTGTGGGAGGCAGGCTTGCTCCTGAGACCGCCTGCATTAACTCGGTCCTCCCGCACGATGCTAACGGACAGTGATTTAGGAGCAGCAACTCGGAAAGGAGAAGGCTTGCTGAGATCAGAGTCACTGACAAAACTAAGGAGATGAGTGAGGGGCAGAGGAGAGAAGAAATGGAAATGCTATGAAACACACCGACCACATTGACGACGGCACTGAAGGGCCTGTGCGCTGAGGCTGGGGCCCCGGGCCACCGTCGCTCGCTCCACCACAGCCCCCGAGGTTCGGGTGACACTGACTCGGCAGAAAAGGAAAAGTGTGTCTATTCTGGTGGAAGCAAGCATACTGTTCCCTTTGTCGGCCCGACCGGGCTGTGACCTCCAGGGTGGTCCCCGCGCTCACAGGGTGCAAAGCCGCCCATGGCGTCCCAGGCAGAGGGTGCGCCCGCTCTACTGTTACTCTGTCCGGGGTGCGGGGTGCGGGGTGGGGGAGTGGCCACGTCTCTCAGCACCCAGCCCGGTAGTGGGCACAGCACACAGAGATGCCACTGAGCGTGCCAGACACGTGGACACATGCACGAGTGGGTAAAGGACTAAATAAAACAATGGGGGATGTTCGAGTTTTGACTCACTGTCTGAACTCTTCACGGGCTCTCCCTTCTCTCTCTGCTGACTCGGCCTTCATCTTCTGAGGGTCCGTTTTTCTCAAAAAAATCCTGGGACCTTTTACCGGAGGGAATGAGGGAGTAGCCCTGACGGTACCAACTCCCCGGAGGGCAGGTCCTCGCAATCCCGGGGGGGATGGGGGAAATGCCAGAAATGCTCACAGAAACTGTAAAAAAAGTAAAAAGAAAAGAAATGCTGCTGGTGTCCTTACCTTTTTTGCTCTGTTAATCCTCGCCCGAGGATAATCCTCCATCGACTGTAGATAGAGGGGAAGGAAGGGAGGGAGGACGGGACAGAGAGAAACATCGATGTGAAAGAGGCACATCGATTGGTTGCCTCCCACATGCACCCCAACCTGGGGCCGGGGATGGAACCTGCAACCCAGGTACGTGCCCTTGACCAGAAATTGAACCCGAAACCTTTTGGTGTGCGGGCCAATGTTCTAACCACTGCGCGACCCACGCGGGCCTTACCTTTTTTGCTTTTTTAGGTTGTAAACTGTTGACAGAACAAGACACTATGAAGACACAAGGTCCACAAACAGAATTGGAAACTGTGGTGACAGACCCTGCAGCGCCACGGGATGGTGCCCACGCCCTTATGCCAGCCCCAACCCTCGAGTGTGGGCGGGACCTGCGGCTCACTTCTCACCAACAGAAGGTGGGTCCAGGGGCTGGACGCCAGGCCCACAGGAACAGTTCTCAAAGGGCTTCAGGCCACTTCAGCTCCTGGGCGGGGCCTTGCTGTCCTCCAACAAGGTCGCAGCGGAGTGACTGCCGTCCAGGCTTCAGTCTCCTCATCTGTAAAATGGACACAACAGCAGCTTCCTCACAGCGTTGGTACAGGGATTAGACAAGCAGCATCAGAGAAGGGCACAGTGAGTAAGTGTTTGCTATGCCCACCCGACGGTTTACCCTCTGGGCAGTGACGTGAGGCGGCAGCGCGATGGTCTGTCTGGCCGAGGGTGCACAGAGCCTTGACCTGGAGGCAGACCACGGAGCCCTGGGAATGCAACCTGTCTCCTGCAACCCTCCCTGCAATTCTGTGAGGCCGGCGGGGCAAACATAACCCATTCCAGGACGAGGAGACGGCTGGGAGATGTTCGATCCTTGCCCAGCACCCCGAGGAGATGAGGGTAAACGAGGGCCATCTCACTCCCAAACAACCGTCTTCCTACTTCTCCCAGCTCCCAAGGAACTTCGACCAAAGTTGATGCGACACGTGTTTCAGCAGTCCGCGGTGGGTGCCAAAGTGGGGGGCTGGAGAGCCGTCGTCCCCCTGCAGGCTCAGCCTGAAATGTCCCCTGCGCCCACCTTTCCCTGTTAGGCCAGCCCAGCTGCCTTACCCTTTCAGGCTCTCTGCCTCCCACCCACAGCCCTCCCCGTTCTGGTTCTGCCCTGAGCAGGGGGGTGGCGGGCAGGGCCGGGAGCCGGCTGGGAGGGACCCAGGCCCCTGAGCAGCTGCTTCACAAGAGCTGCTTCCCTGTCCCTGGGGCTGCAGGCAGTGATTGGAATGTGCTTTGGGGTTTGGGCAGATAATTCTGAGAACCAGCACAGGCCCGTGGTGACCCTGGAGGAGGTCGATCACATGGTCCAGGATTTTATACAACTTGCTTCCCCCGGCACTGGGGGTGGGTTTCAGAAGGAGAAGGGGCAATAGCGACGGCAGTCCCCTCCACTTCCAAGTCCTTCTCCAGTCATTCATTTTGTTGTAAGATGATGTGACTTCCTCAGAATATGTTTAATGTCAGGATTAGGAATCCATTCAGCTCGGATCAGCTAACACCCCTCCCCCAAGGGGACCTCCCTGCCCCCACCCAGCTCTTCCCCCTCCGATGGACCCTCCCTTTCTCCACCCACTTTTCTCCTACTGAGTTGAGTGTTGAAACTCCACTCTCTCCCCAGGGAGCGAGGCACCCAGCCCCAGGCTGATCCGCCCAGAGGAAGGAGGGGCATCAGAGGGGAATCAGGCAGGTGAGGTGGGGAGGCTGGGAGGAGTGGGTCAGCCCAATGACTGCACCCAATGACAGTGCGGAAGCGGTCACTGGCACCGTGAGGTCAGGGGGCCCCAGGTCTAGGCTGTAGATGTTGGGCTCTACCCATTGGGGTCAGCTAACACCTGCCCACAGCCAGGGACCAGGGTGGGGGCGGGGGGCCTTTTTGCATCCACCCAAGGCACTTTACCCGCCTCAGTATCTGCAATGCTAGTTAACGACAAGGAAGGAAAGCACCCATTTTCAGGAAGTGGAGAGGGAAATTTGCAATGCAAAAGCCAACCAAACAAAAATCTCCAAAGCCTGGCTAGATTGTAAGGGTGGAGGGAGGTTCTCCCGTAGTGAAATTATTACTCGTCTGGGAAAGCAAGGCTCTTTATCAGGGACAGGCCCAGTAGCGCCCACAGCCTGCACCGGAGTTTGCGACCCTTATCTAATTGTTTTTGCACCGAGCTCTACGAAGGGGGTCCTCACATTCGCCCACTTTGTGGAAGATGAGGAAGCAGACCCAGGAAGGTTAGTCATCTTTCCCGATTCGCAGCCAGACACAGCTGGGCCTGGGCAGCCAGCCTGACTCCGCGGCAGGCGCTAAGGACGCTGGAGCCCTGCTGGGGCACTGCCAGTGGAGAAAAAAGCTGCTAGACCGGCACCTAGCAGCCTCCGCATGGCCCCTACAGCCAGGCCCAGAATGCGAGGGGACAGTCCGCAGCTGGCCACCAACCGTTTCCATTGCTAAGGACTTTAATCACTGAAGCTGGATTTAAAGGGCCCCTGCCGGTCCTCCTGATTGCACACACGCAAATACACACACACACGCAAATACACACACACCCACACACACACACACACACACACAAGTAAATGCCACTTCTGATGGCTCTGGAGTCGGCACCCCTCCTCTCCATGCGGTACAAACAAGTGATCTGCCTGCCTACCTCACACCTAACACAGGAGAGCAGGCCGGCCCTCAGCAAAGGCCACAGGTGCAAACTGGGCGAGAACAGCTGGAGGGCCCAGCGGATGGGGGGGAGACAGCACCCACATCACCCCCTAAGAAGGTGACATCAGCCGCCCAGCACCTCACTCTTCTATCAGAAATGAGGGTCATGCCCTGGCCGGGTGGCTCAGTTGACTGGAGTGCCATCCCGTACACCAAAAGGTTGCGGGTTCGATTCTCGGTCAGGGCACATGCCCAGGTTGCGGGTCTGATTCCCCCACCGGGATGTGTACAGGATGCAACGGAACAATGTTTCTCTCTCACATTGATGTTCCTCTCTCCCTCCCTCTGTCTCTAAAACCACCCACCTATCCATCCATCCATCCACCCACCCACCCATCCACTCACTAACCCACCCAACCATCCACCCCCCACCCTCCCTACCTCACAGAGACCAGAGAACAGACCGAGAGGTGCCACCCAGGCTCCCCGAGGTGGGCGGCAGGAGTGGGTAGGATCCGACTGGGTGGAGGCCAGGGAGTGAAGACAGGGCCTCTGAGGCAGGCTCTCTCTCCCCTGCCCTCTAGTCCTCAGCTATTCCTTCCGCCTTCATAAGAGCCCTCCCTCCACCCAGCCCCACTCCTGTGTCTGGAACAGACAGCTAAACCGTAAGGCGGCCTCCTGCATTCCCAGCTTTGCTGGTGCCATTCCCTTCCATGTTCCTTCCCCTTCGCTACACTTGTCTCTGAATCCTGGCTGCTCTCCCAGGCTCAGCCCAATTCCTTTCTGCTTCCCCCAAACTGCCTCGGCCTCTCCCCAGAACTGTGCGCCCCTGAAATCCCAGAGCACTTACTGTTTTCTTACATTCCCCGTACTTGCTGCTAGAATCTGGCAGCCAGCAGTCTCTGCATGGCCGTTAGATCCCTAGCACTGCACAGCAGTCTTACACTTCATGCCTGGAACTGTCTACCCACCCACCCATCCATCCATATGGACTAGGAGGTTACTGTTGAGTTCCCAGGCAACCCTGCCATATGTCAGGCGCTGTTCTGTCACTTTCCTTGTCCATCCTCTCCCTGTTCTCCTATATGACCATTTCCCTCCTTCTGCTCCGCCACCCACCCTGCCCTCGGCAATCCCGTCCAGTCCCACGGCATTAGGTACCATCTTCGCGAGACCTCTCTCCTACACTCCAGGTTCCAACACCCAAATACCATCTCCACCTGGGC
>NW_006293088.1:7252210-7254606 GCF_000327345.1 Myotis davidii | reverse complement strand
CGTGCCCCCCACCTTCCACACTACAGCCCCAGTCCAGGCTCCGTGGTTCCCAGCCGGACTGAGAAACAGCCTCCAGAGGGTGTCCCTGCTGCCACTCTTAGCTCAGTATGTTCTTTACACGACAGCCGGAGGGATGGTTTTAAGACGTACGATCATGACAGTTGCAGCTCAAAACCCTCCAAAGGCTGCTGCACGTCACCCTCTGGGTTTTCTTGCGAAGTCCTCGGGGCCTGCAGAGCCCTCCCTGACCTGGCCCCGCCTGACTCCACCTGGTACCTGTCAGTCCTCCCCCCAGCCTCGCGGGCCTCCTTAAAAATGTCTCCGATGCACCCAGCACAGGATCTGCTCTGCTGGCCCTGCTGCCTGGAAAGCCCTCCCCTCCTTATTACAGCGATTTTCAACCTTTTTCACCTCGTGGCACACAAACTAATTACTAAAATCCTGCGACACACCAAAAAAAAATATATTTTTTGCCGATCTGACCAAAAAAAAAGGTATACTTTTGATTCATCCACACTGGATGGCTACTGTTGTGTTGGCTGCTGTCATTCTTAAATTTGACGATCTAAGGCAGGGGTGGGGAACGCCCGGCTCGTGGGCCAGATACGGCCTGAGAAATCATTTGGTCTGGCCCTGCCAAGGCATTAGGGGTCAGTTAATTAAATGTTTGATCAGATATAGCAGGCTCATTTTTAAGCTGATAGTTTTGTATGGCCCCCGGATAATATGAAACATATCCAAATGGCCCTTGGCAGAAAAAAGGTTCCCCACCTGTAACCGGAGGGAAAAGAGGCCCATGGCCCTAACTAAATAGCTGGAAATTACGTTTTAAAAATTCTGGCGGCACACCAGTTGAACATCCGCCTTATCAGAAACATCCGATCTCCCCTAATCCCAGGTCTGTGACCGGGGCATCGGGGCATCTGCTTGTCTTTCTATCTTCCCACCTCCTAGCCCAGAGGCAGTGACAAGGGCCGGCTCAGGGCGGGATGACAATCGGGTGACGCAATCCAGGGGAGTACTGCCTGGTGTGCTGTGTGGAGAAGGACCTGGAGGCCAGGCGGTTTCGCATTATTGATCTGTGATGTGTGCCAAGGACTTGGGGCCGGAAGTAAACATGCCGTCCAGTCCAGGGATCCTTGAGGCCAGGAAGAAAGCTGACTGTGGGGCAGAGCGGGCCAGTCCGGCCAGTCCTCCGGTTTGGGAAGTTCAGGAGACAGGCCACCACCCCGGGTGGCGGCAGATGCCAACGGGCCCGGGTTCCTGCAGGACAGGCCATGAGGGAGCCTCCGGGCTGCACAGCACTTGGGGCTCACGGGAGACTTGGAGGCTCAGAGGCAAGGCCGGTGTCCCAGAGCTCAGGCCTGAGGCAGATGCGGAGCTTGCCCGCCCCACGAAACCTCCAGTGGGCCTTGTGCCTCTGACAGGAGGACATCTGCTAGAGTCCCACAGGCGCCACTCCAGGAGGCCCGGGAGGATGGACCAGGAGGGCGCAGGCTGGGCCACTCTGCACAGCCAACCGGCCCCTCGCTCCCTCCTCCACCAGGCCCGGAAACAGTGAAGGCGCCAGAGTAATGCCCATCCCGGCTACCTGGCCATAGCCACCTCACCTGGGGAAGGGGCGCCCCACCTCACCTGGGGAAGGGGCTCTCCACCTCACCTGGGGAAGGGGCGCCCCACCTCACCTGGGGAAGGGGCTCTCCACCTCACCTGGGGAAGGGGCATCCCTGCCCGGCCGCCTGCGGGTCTCAGCCAGGAGCGCACACTATGAGAAGTGCCCCTCTCAAGTCCTCTGGGCGCTAGGGAGGGGGGCGCCCACGTTCACCTGGGGGACCGGAAGCCCGAAGCCCCCTCTCCGGGGCCTCTCTTTGGAACACCAGCTGGGAGACCTGCCCTCTTCATCCCACTGTTACAGCACTTTGCACATCCGAGGTTTTTGCAGCAGTTGGGGGGTCAGTCTCGACGCCCCCGCCCCCCACCTGGGGGGTCAAGGATTTGCTCCGGCCTCAGCTGGTGAGCAGCAGCAGTAAAACCAGAGCCCAGTCCCGTCTCCATTCCCAGACCAGCCGGCCCGCCTGCGCCCGCGGTGCAGCGAGAGGAAGAAAGCCGGCCCGGCAAACCCAGAGAAGGAATCCTTTCTCTCCAGAGACCATGGAATCAAAGAGCATTTTGTTGCTTCTTGGAAATTCTTCCCTTTATGACTCGGAAGCCACACAATTGAACAGGGTTTCCAGGATGAATCTAATTAAAGTGCTCCGTCCAGCCCTGCCTCCGCCTTCTCCAACTTTCCCGCAGGCGGACAACCCGGGCGTTACCTGCGCTCCCCTCGGATGGACGCGGGAGCGGGGCGCGGGCTCCGGGCCCCTCCTCCCCGAGTTTGGCGGCGAGGCTCCGGC
>NW_006293088.1:7247069-7252005 GCF_000327345.1 Myotis davidii | reverse complement strand
ATTTTATATAATCTTATTAACCAACGTCACCCCAATAAAATTTTTAAAAAATAAAATGAAAAAAATTTTTCTACATAAAGTCTAATAAGAAGCAACTCTCCTATAATGTGAATTTCCTGTCCGAATGAGGCCAACCGAAGCCCTGGCGGACTGAGGGTGCCTGTAAGAAGGCAAAGAGAAGCCTGGGGCGCACCCGCACGGTGCCCAGCCCGCGGGCCTCTCCCCCAGAGGAGGGAAGAAGAAACCCGTGTCCGTGTCCGGCGCGGATGAGGGCGGCGTCCCGGGTCTGGACCTGCAGCCTCCAGGACGTTGCCCGCCGGGGAGCTCGAAGGTCCACGCAGCCCCGGGCTCCAGGAGCCGGGGAAGGGGCCCTGGTGCCAGGAAGGGGCGCCGGGGAAGTTCCCGCGCTACGAGCCACCCGGATGACACGGCCCTGAGCTCCCCGGAGCGGGAGGCGGTGCAGGGGGCGGGCCGGGGCCACAGCCGGGCGCTCAGGAGTCAAGCCGGGACTCCTGGGCTGGGGGTCAGCTCAGGGGGCCGGATGCACAAAGGTTCCCAAGACACAAACGCTACTGCGGGTCGGTCCAGAGCACGGAGCCCGGGGAAGGCGCGGGACAGCCCCAAGGCGCGCGCTTCTCAATCCTCTGCGCGACGCAGGACGCCCTTGGAGTTGGTGGAGATGCAAGTGAGTGCAGGGGCGGCCCTGAAACCCCCTCCCTGTGGGAAGGGGCTCCCCAACCCAGGCGTCCTAGACCCCACCCAGTGGGACAGGCGGGACCTTAGGACTCTCCGGGTGAGCTGCCCCTCTGTGTCCAGGTTGAAGGGACCGAGTGTCCCCGGCCTCCCTCTGCCCTGGGGTCCATTGCAGGATAGAAATCACTTCATCAGAAGCAAGCCCTCCCCGCAGATTCACACGGTGGCATGACTGCAAGACCCCGCAAGGTGCCCCTGGCTGGGTGGGCACCCTCTCCTCCACAGGGACAAACTGAGGGCGAGGTCTCCTGGCTCCTGAAGCAACAGCTTCCTGAGGTGAGTGAGACTCAGCTCTCTTGTCCTGGGGAAAAATGGTCGTGGGGGGACATGGAGGTGGGGGACACAGGGTGGGGGTGGGGACAACGAGGAAGTGGCTTTGGCTCCGTGTGTGGTCACACTTGGGCACAGGGGAGGGAGCAAGTGGAGGCCAGTGTGAGCTGCCGGGCACAGGGATGAGGGCCCGGAGGCTCACAGGATGAGTCTGGAGGAGCCCGTATTTCCCACACTTTCCAGGGGCTCTAGACCAGGAGAGATTGGCTCTGGAGGTAGCACAGGGCCGTGGGAGGGACGGGGCTCCGAGCTGGCGGGCCGCGCAGCCTTGGGCAGTGATGAGAACAGCTCACTTGCATGAAGCGCTCCGTGTGCCAGTGCCATCCTAACCCTCCCCCAGGTCCTCTCATCCAACCCTCACAGCAGCTCTAGAGACAGGTACTAGCACTGCCCCCTGACCAGTGAGGAGACCAAGGACCAGAAACGGAACACTGGGCCACCGCCAGGAGGCGGAGGGTGGGTGGAACCAGGACCCAAACCCACGCCTCTCAGACCCCGAGCTCCCCTCCTAAGCACCTGCATCCTGCCTCCGTTTAGCAAACTGCGCAGCCTCTCCAAGCCTCGGTGTCCTCCTGTGCACAGGCAGTGTCTGGCTCAAGGTTTGGATTCAATAAGTATTGTGGAATGAATGAGTGAATGAATGAATGAATGAAATCCCAGCCATCTGGGCTGCACGCAGTAGAGTCTGCACACAGCAGGCCCGGTCACCCGCTCAGCAGCTCCTCTCAGGAGCCTCTGGAGTGCCAGGCCCGGAAGCGTCCCTTCTCTGCCCGGCACATAGGCACAGGCCTCCGAGAGACCAGCCCATTCTGGTTTTCCCTTTAGAGCCACCAAAATGCCTTCACCTGGGCAGGTACCGAACGGATCTGCTTTGGCAACTGCAGGCGTCCTCAAACTACGGCCCGCGGGCCACATGAAAATACAAATATTGTATTTGTTCCCGTTTTGTGTTTTTACTTCAAAATAAGATATGTGCAGTGTGCATAGGAATTTGTTCATAGTTTTTTTTTTAAACTATAGTCCGGCCCTCCAACAGTCTGAGGGACAGTGAACTGGCCCCCTGTTTAAAAAGTTTGAGGACCCCTGAACTAGAGAATTGAAGGAACCAGGTTCATGTCTACTTTTCTATCCAGAGAGGCCAGAATATATCCAGGCCTCTTTTTTTCATTAAGCATTTCTGTGTAAGTGAGGACTGTGTCAGGCCTCTCTCTATGCTGGGGTCTGTCTCTCCAGCCGTTCCAGGTACGAGGACCCCACGCCCATGTGTATTTCCTCTAGAATCCATCCAGCACGTGACATACATCCCCCCCTCAACTTTCAGGCAAAGGGGGGGCTAGAGAGAAAGAGAGCTATGGGACAGCATCGGCAAGCTTCCCATGCCCCCGGGTGTGCCCTGGCACATCCCCACACACAGCTTCGAAACAGTGCGGCCCCAGAGGCCTTCCTTCCGTCTTAAAGTTGACCACAGAGGCCCAAGGGGTCCTGCTCCCCAGTCAGCCGAACTATGGGTCGATCTTGCCCAAGAACGTGAATTAAAGAAGGATGACGAGGTCCCGGAATTGGAACGCGGTGATGGTTGCACAATTTTGTAAATATACGAAAACCCACTAAACCGTACACTTTACAGTGTGAGGTTTATGGTATGTGAGCTACATCCCAGCAGAAGAAAAAGGAACCACCACCTTCCTCACTGGCTGGAAGGACACGGCATGAGCGCAGCGGCCACCGGAAGCCCAGGCGCTCCTGGCAAATGCTGACCCCCTGGCTCAGATCTGGCCCCTTGTTGGTGTCACAGGGGAGGCAGGCATGCTGTGGCTGCGGCCCTTTCCTGTAGGGGCCCGCAGTGGCTGCCACGGGGGCAAGTGGCTACGAGGCCAAGGCAGCCTGTCCCACACCCTGAAGACAGAATGACAGGGATGTGGGCCCCGTACCGGAACCTGCAGGGGGAAGGGGTCTTTGAGGGAAGGGCTCTCTTCATTGTAGCCCTGACCTCAGAGAACCGTGTGGGGGTGGGGGGGCTCTCTTCATTGTAGCCCTGACCTCAGAGAATCATGTGGGGGTGGGGGTGGGGGTAGGCCTGTGTGTGTGTGTGTGTATGTGGCATGTGGGGGTGCTCCAGGAAGCACAATTAGCAAGGCCCGTCTCTGAATAAGAAACCCAACTCCCCTTGCTGGGTCTGTGGAGAAGTCATCCCGAGATTAAAGATAAATAAATGCGAGAAGTCCAAATGCTGTCCCCGGGAGATGGCCCCGGTGCTGGCTGACTGGCATTTTAGCTAAACTAGCTTTAAGGTTCTCTTTACTTCCCTGAAGTCGCTCTTTGGCTCAGGCATCAAGTCACCCTTTTTCCTGAGGGCAGAGAGAGGCCAACCTATTCTTAGGAGACACCTATGGATTGATTGATTGATTGATTGATTGATCTGCGTGTAATACATATCCATCCCTCCATTCTTCAGCTACTGTTTACAAGTCCTTATTGTCCATGTAACGCCCCGCTCCCAGTTTTGCAGACTTGCTCTCATCGATCCCCCAGCAGCGCTATGAGCTCCCTACTATGATGCCCATTTAGCAGGTGGTAAACTGAGTCTCAGAGAGGCTTCAGTCCCAGGTCCTGGTCTAAGGTCCTGCAGCTCGGAAGTGGCAGACCTGGGATTGGGACCTGTGCTGAGTGCCAAGGCAGGGCAGTCAGCCTCAGAACACAGGGCCACTGTTGGACAAAGGCGCTGGCCCGGGGAACCCCTCGGTTTTTATTGGGTGAGTGCAAACTCCAGCCTGAGTCCAGAGAGCCGAGACGCGGGGTCTGTTTGCTGCCTGCAGCTTTCGTCTCTAGGCGTCCCTGGTCCCTCCCACTTCTCCAGCTCAAAGAGGAAGACAGAGTCACACTGACGATGGCCCACGTCCCAGCCTGAGGAGTGTGGGAAGGACAGGGGTCCCACACCCCAAAGACCCCGGGAGCAGCAGCTCACCCCAAGGCTCCAGTCCTGATTCCCGCCCCCACTGTCCCTTCAGAAGCGCCTGGGACGACCAGGCCACACCTGCTGGTCTCCCAGGTGCGGCTGGGAGGGTGGTGGAGAAGGATGCCTCCTCTCTCAGACGGGGCCTCCTCTCTCAGACGGGGCCACCCCTCCACCCTCTGTGTCACAGCTCTCTGACAGCCGTGAGTCTCGCCAACCCACACGTGAAATTATTCAACAAACACGCCAGGGGTCTCCCTTGGCCAGGCTTGGGCACAAGTGCGTTCCCTCGTTTAATCCTCATAATCACCCTCAGCTTTAATTAGCCCCATCGTATGGTCCCTGGGGTTGGCTTCAGGTGACATTCCCCAGACACCTCACCTGTGAAGTGCATTCCTTCCTGTCCTGACCTCCTTGGGGACAGCCCAGCCCAGACAGGGCAGGGGCCTGGGTCTTTCCTCCTTTCCCACCGGCTTCACGCTCTGGTGTCACAGCTCTCTGACAGCCGTGAGTCTCGCCGACCCACATGTGAGATTATTCAACAAACACGCCAGGGGTCTCCCTTGCTCAGGCTCGGGCAAAGTGCTTTCCCTTGTTTAATCCTCATAATTACCCTCAGCTTTAATTAGCCCCATTTTACAGATGAAGAAACTGAGGCACAGAGAGGTTAGGCCCAAGGTCATGCTGCTGCTGGTGGTTAGCCGCAGAGCTGAGGTGTGAGCCCGGGGGGGTGGGCGGGGGGGCTGGCCCTGTCCTTGCTCTGAGCGCTGCCTGGACTCTGCGCCCACCCCCTTTTCTAGGACCCCCAGGTCCCTGGGGTTGGCTTCAGGTGACATTCCCCGGACACCTCCCCTGTGAAGTGCATTCCTTCCTGTCCTCACCTCCTCGGGGACAGCCCAG
>NW_006293088.1:7246168-7247009 GCF_000327345.1 Myotis davidii | reverse complement strand
AGGCGACAGCCCAGCCCAGACAGGCAGGGGCCGGGGTCTTTCCTCCTTCCCCACCCAGACAGGCAGGGGCCGGGGTCTTTCCTCCTTCCCTACCCAGACAGGCAGGGGCCGGGGTCTTTCCCCCTTCCTCACCGGCTTCACGCTCTGCGGGGGGGAGGGCACACCCCTCTACCTGGCCACAGCCCTTCCTCAGCCACATTTCCTGTCCCAGAACCCGGGCCACAGGGACCCTGAGTGGCCCTTCCCAGGGCAGAGGGGCTGCTCCGGGAGGGGTCTGTGCCTCCAGTGCCAGAGACAGGGGCCCACAGCTTCTCTCCCCTCAAGTAAAACGTCATTCCGCCACCCTGGCCGGAGCGCAGCTGGTTAGCACATCGCCCCGATACACCACAGCCATGGGGGGCTGGTCGCGGGTTCCAGCCCCGATCAGGGCACATGCAAGAATCAACCAGTGAGTGCATGACTAAGTGGGACAGCAATGCCATCTTTCTCTCTCTCCTGTCCTCTCTTTCTCTCAAGTCACTAAAGTTGTTTTTTAAAATTACATTCTGTCTCACCAGGTGCTTGCTACTCCACAACATACATGTAGTATACATTATATCATACACGGAGATAATATGTCTCACTATGTATATAACCTATTACTCCAGATTGATGGATCTTAACCTTTTTGGGGGTCACATAATCCTTTGAGGATCTGACAAAAGCTATTAACCCTTTTCTTGAAAGAAAAAAAAACACAAAGCAAAACCAAAAACAACAACTTACATCTCACAAAATTTTACTCACAATTTTGAAAGATCCTGACTGCCTCCTCCCTACACCCTCCCCCCAACCAGTGGCA
>NW_006293088.1:7224199-7226852 GCF_000327345.1 Myotis davidii | reverse complement strand
GACAGGCAGGGGCCGGGGTCTTTCCTCCTTCCCTACCCAGACAGGCAGGGGCCGGGGTCTTTCCCCCTTCCTCACCGGCTTCACGCTCTGCCTCTCCTGTCCTCTCTTTCTCTCAAGTCACTAAAAAAGTTGGGTTTTTTTTGCCGAAACCGGTTTGGCTCAGTGGATAGAGCGTCGGCCTGCAGACTGAAAGGTCCCAGGTTCGATTCTGGTCAAGGGCATGTACCTTGGTTGCAGGCACATCCCCAGTGGGGAGTGTGCAGGAGGCAGCTGTCGATGTTTCCCTCAACTCTCTATCTCTCTCCTTTCCTCTCTGTAAAAACTCAATAAAATATATATTTTTTTAAAAAAAGTTGTTTTTTAAAATTACATTCTGTCTCACCAGGTGCTTGCTACTCCACAACATACATGTAATATACATTATATCATACACGGAGATAATATGTCTCACTATGTATATAACCTATTACTCTAGATTGATGGTTCTTAACCTTTTTGGGGGTCACATAATCCTTTGAGGATCTGACAAAAGCTATTAATCCTTTTCTTGAAAGAAAAAAAAACACAAAGCAAAACCAAAAACAACAACTTACATCTCACAAAATTTTACTCACAATTTTGAAAGATCCTGACTGCCTCCTCCCTACACCCTCCCCCCAACACGTTGAAGAGGTTAACCCTTTGTGGTCGTATGTCTGCTCTCAGCCACCACAGCAAGGAACCGTATGAATCTTAACTTGGCAAAGAGAAAGTTACCGAAAGAAGTGTACTGCGAATCTGAAAGTAACGATGAAGAGTTTTATTTTGGCACCTTGAATACTGACTCTGACGTAGAAAGTGATAACGTTTGTAGTGATTCTACTAGTAGTGACGTAGTTCCAAAAAAGAATTAATAAATCTTGTTTTATCCTTCATAATCTTGCATGTTATGTATCACTGCTCTTTCAATGGAAATTAATTCCGACCAGTACGACACGCATGTCCAAATTTAATACGACCGCAAAGGGTTAAAACAGTGGGTGCTGTGGCAGACCTGCCTGCGAAGGTGGGACAGGCCCCGGGTCCCTGCTCTCTGCACGGGAGCCACTGGCCACCTGTGACTATTGGTGGAATTTATTACATAAAGAAAACGTAAAAGTCAGTCCCTCCCTCATTGCATCAGCACATGCACCGCTGTGAAGTCTACCCTGAATGACGCGGGAGCCTGTCCGCGTCACCTGCAGGCCGGCCGTGGCTCCGGTTGGGACCTGATGAGAAAGAGCCCAAGACACAGCTCCCCACGCGTGATGCTCGCTCTGAGGCTCTGTTCAGCACGGGAAGCACAATAGGTATTGACAGGCGTCTCCATGACAACCCACTTTCGGTGTCTGGGATCCCCAGTGCAACAAGGGCAAGAGTCTCTTCGTTGGTGCCCAACCTGCCCTTTACGCTACTTGAGAGCTGGGGCCTTCCCTTCCCGCCGCGGGTGCTCTGATTACCACGCCGCGTCTGAAAATGATGGTGCTTGAAAGGCAGCCCAGGGACTGAGTTTGCGCAAAACACTTTGAAAGGTCGGATGGGCCGCTGGTGCCGGGCAGCCCAGTGCTGGATGCCTGGCAGCTCCCAGTAGGACCAGAACTCATGTGGCTGGGCCTGCGGACGAATGGCCGGAGGCTGTCTCCCTGCAATCGGGGGGCAAGAGGACAGGCCCCGGCCCTGCGGCTGCACCTGCTGAGGCCTCTGGAGGAGGACGGCCTGTGCCCACCCACTGAGCTGCCTGCCTGCGTCTCACAGACGACTGTCTCCCCCCCGCCGGGCCGAGGGAGGCAGCTCGGGAGCTTGCCTTTGTCCTTCGCCTACTTTGCAAGGTCATGGGTGACCTCCACGTTGCTAAACCCTATGGCCAACTCCGAGTTCTCATCCTTTGACACAGCGGGTCCCTCCTTCATTTCTGAAGCCTTCCTCCTTTCCACTTGGCTTTGGATACTACTCCCTTGGTCCTCGCCTCCGTCACCGACCTCTCCCTCTCAGCCTCCTCTGCCGGCGCCTCCTCCAGGCCCCACTCTCTGTGTTGGGGGACCCCAGGGCCCAGTCCACCTGCACCCCCTCCCTGGGTGATCGCATCCAGTCTCACGTCTTGTCAATCAAACCTGCACAGTGATGACAGCCAAGTGCCGACACCGAGTCTCACGTACGTAACGGGAGTCTGTGCACGTGACCGACCCCCAACTAAAGTCCTGGTTGCAGTGACCTCCGACCGCCCTTCTGAAGTCCCCCCATCTCCACACACGCGACCCCATCCTCCCGGCATCCTCCCCGCGTGCTGGCCACAGTCCCTGCCGCCCGACCTTGGCCATCGGCACAGGCTGCAGGCTCCGCCTTCAAAACAGCCAAATCCAGACCCTCCTCTGCTTTCCCATCATGGCTCACCCAGCTGCTTCCTCCTGGCCCTGCTCCCCACAGCCTGTCCTCAGGGCATCCTGAGAGGTCTGATCACACCACTGCTGCTCACACCCCTCCAGGGGCTCCTCCCCACACCGAATCAAAGCCAGAGGCCCTTCTGCAGCCTAAAAGCTCAAGTGAACCAGCCCCCACCGCTCTGGACCCCACTTATGCTGCTCTCTCTCGCTGACTCTGTTCCAGCCACACCGCCCCCTGCTGCTGCGGGAACAGC
>NW_006293088.1:7222798-7224114 GCF_000327345.1 Myotis davidii | reverse complement strand
ACCAGACCAGGTGCTGGGCCAACAGTCCCCATCCTCGGCACCACCATCCTGGGCACCACCATCCTCGGCACCACCATCCTCGGCACCACCAACGGGCAGGGAGAGCCAGAGGCTGTACCCACAGAGCTCTCCCCAGCCTGGGCCCCAGGGCGGCATCAGAGGGAACAGCACCAAGGAGGCTAGTCCTTAGGCCCATGGTTACTGTACTCACTCCTACAGCCAAGGGGCCCTGGAGGGAAAGGGACACTGTCGCCTAATTCAGAAAGTGCTGGCTCAGCACGTTGTTCCTGCTCACCACAGCCTCCCCTGGCCTGTGAGGTCTTCAGAACCTACAGGCTATTGATTAATCAGACAGGAAGGAAGGAAGGAAGGAAGGAAGGAGGGAAGAAAGGAAGGGAGGGAGGGAGGGAGGGAGAAAAAGTAACCCCACACCGTAGGAAATGTGGATTGTTCTATGGGAGAGCGATCATTCCACCCCTGGGCCTTTAGAATGCAGGGCGGATACGGCGGAAATGCTAAGGACAGGTGGGGCCCTGGTGAAACGGGGCAGGTGTCAAAGAGACACAGTGATTGGTGGGATGGGCGCCCGCCTCCGGTAAGTCCATGCTAAAGGACAGGTGGGGTCAACAGAGAAGGGCACCCAGACCCTTGCTCTACAGATCGGTCCGCCTGTGGCCATGGGGCTGACTCTCACCAATGATGACCCCTTGGCCTAGCGGACCCCTTTCTCTCTGTCCAGCCACACGCGCGCGGTCCCGTACCTTCTGGCCAGACTCCGAGGTACCGGTTTGCAGTCACCGCCCCTTTCGGTGTCGGTAGCCGCTGGCCAGTGTCGCCCAGATCTTTCTATAAATGGACGCACATGGAGCACGACCCCCAGCAGACCACACTGCTCGCAGCATCCGGATTGCTGGCCGGGAGAGGCCAAGGCACTCACCTCTCACAGGACTTCTCTGCCGGAGCCACGTCTCTCTCACGGGCTGGGGAGGGAGGAGCACCGGGGGAGCCGTCACTTCGTCACTTCGGGCCTGTGGAGACCTAGTGAGGCAAAGAGGCGAGGCAGTTACGAACACCAGACCACCTCCCGGCTGGTGGAGGGTAACTTTGCCAGTAGGGACCCCGCCTTTGAGCTAAGGCATTGCAGCCCGCCCCCCGGGAAGTACCTGGGAGAGTGGTGCCTTCCAGAGGCCTGTGGGCACTGGAATCCCAAACAGAATTTATAGCCCTGACCGGTGTGGCTCAGTGGATAGAGCGTCGGCCTGCGGACTGAAGGGTCCCAGATTCGATTCCGGTAAAGGGCATGTACCTTGGTTGCG
>NW_006293088.1:7222495-7222771 GCF_000327345.1 Myotis davidii | reverse complement strand
GAGGTGACCACAGTCGGGGAGCATCGAAGACGAGCTCGGCCCATTTCACAATTTCATCGACTTGATCCGAACCCTCCTGTTTGGAAGAAAACCCAAATCTGTACTTTTTCCACTGACACCACCCATACCTGGTCCGCGGTCTCGAAATAAGCCCACTTATGACCCGGAAGGAAGCCTGATCTCGGAGGACAACTGACAGCATTCGGGCTGCGGGGCACGGGTGCCTGCAGGCCACAAGGGACGGGCCTTTCAAGGGAGAGGCTGGCGGGGGAAGGA
>NW_006293088.1:7222074-7222306 GCF_000327345.1 Myotis davidii | reverse complement strand
GTAGGGAGTGTGCAGGAGGCAGCTGATCGATGTTTCTCTCTCATGGATGTTTCTCTTTATCCCTCTCCTTTCCTCTCTGTAAAAAAATCAATAAAATATATTTTTAAAAAAAGAATTTATAAACTTCTAAGGTGGGGGAGAGAGACGGGTCAGGCACAACACAGACCGCCAGGCTGAGCCGAGGCGCTACACAGAGGGGAGCTGCAGGCCCTTGGAGCCGGGGGTGAGCCTG
>NW_006293088.1:7219127-7222054 GCF_000327345.1 Myotis davidii | reverse complement strand
GAGGTGACCACAGTCGGGGAGCATCGAAGACGAGCTCGGCCCATTTCACAATTTCATCGACTTGATCCGAACCCTCCTGTTTGGAAGAAAACCCAAATCTGTACTTTTTCCACTGACACCACCCATACCTGGTCCGCGGTCTCGAAATAAGCCCACTTATGACCCGGAAGGAAGCCTGATCTCGGAGGACAACTGACAGCATTCGGGCTGCGGGGCACGGGTGCCTGCAGGCCACAAGGGAGAGGCTGGCGGGGAAAGAATGAGTCAAAACCCGTGGCTGGTCCACATGACTCGCGGCAGCACTTGCTACTGTCGCCCTGTAACGTTCCTGAGCCAGGGGTGGGCACAGGAGCCCCCTGAAACCCACGGGCAGCCAGAGGCTCAGTTTAGTCGCGCTGGTGGGTTGTCCCATCTGACCTTTGCCCCCCCCCCATTCAAAGACGGGCAGCCCTCCCCGAGAATATGCTAATGTCCTCAGGGAACAGATGCATGAGCAACAAGCCCCGCCTGCTCTGAGAAAGGAGAGCAACTGCGAGCGAGGTGCGCTCGACGGAGCTCCGTAAGAAGCCACAGTGAACATGGGTGACCTAGGAGCTGTCACGGGTCCTGAACGGCAGGGGATTTCTAAGCAGACGTCCTAGTTTTTATTCGTCGACACAAAATCTTGAAAACCTCTCCTGCCTGCATGCATGCGATCATATAAAACTAACCACCCCACCCCCAAAACCACCCCTCCCCGCCCGGCTGTTTCCTTCCCGCGTCCTCAGGAGCCCTCTGCTGGAGGAAGCCGGAATTGCAACTCCGGCAACCTGATCGGGAGCCGCCAGACTCCAGTGGCCCTAATTTCCCAGCAGTGAAGGAGGAGGAACCAAAAAAACCCCAGTTCCCCCCAACCCCGCCGCCCCGTCCCCTCTATGTCCCCTCTGTATCCCCTGGCACTTTGCCCGCTGAGAGTTGTAACTCGGAGTCGCTGAGACCTGCTCGGAGGCAGCGTCCCGTCCCCCGAGCAGCACGGCCTGACGCTCAGGAAGTTCTGCCCACGGCTCTTGGGGTCCCAGGTCTGTGTCACCTCCCGGTCCCCCATTTCCTCACCTGGTTCTGTTTCGCCCGAGTCAGGGTGCCCGACGGGTGCAGTGCTGACGACTCCATCCTTGTCCCACCTGGCAGGTCGGAATGGGTCCCAGGGACTCCCAGGCCTGCCCTGGGCTTCCCGTGTCCTTGGGCAACTCCGTCCGTCTCTGGGCCTCACTGCGCTCCTCCCTGAGCGGGGCGCCGAGACCAGATCATCCCTGAGTAGCTTTCATTCTCGGGGCAGAAGTTCCCGCATCGGGGCAGAGGCCTTCCTCAGACCTGCGAGGAGAGCAGTGAGAAACGCTGACGCTGTGTGTGCCGAGCAAAACCAGTCAGCAGGGAAGGGCCAGGGCTCAGGGTCTGGCCCTGGCGCCCTAGGACCCCAGCGGCACTGGGACCTTTTCCTGCTGCCCCCCACCTGCATCCCTGGTAGCCCCCCACTTCGGGGCTCTGGGTTTGTGCCTTCCCGGTGGGTTCCCGGGTGGGCACCATCAGTGTCCCGTCTCCCGCTGCAGACCAGGCCCACCATCTGTTCTCCTGACCCCCCTTTTCCTTTGACCCCTGTCCTCCAGGGCTGCCAGTTGGCTTTGCCTGGAGGGTGCAGGCATCCTCTGGAGCCGCCTGTCCCTGTGTCCTTGGCAGGGAGTCTGCAGTGCTGTAACTGTCCTGGGTAAGCAGGAGGCCCTGCTGCCCGTTCTGGGGCAGTCGCAGGCCTGGGCAGGCCCCACAGCTGATGACATCAGCTCAGAGCAGGGTCCACAGTCCTCAGGATGCCTGCCCTCTCTGCCCCACCTACCACCTCCCTCCCAGGGCAACGCAGGCCCCAAGGGCAGCCTCCACCGGGGAGACACTCGGGTGAGGGCTGGGGTCCCAGGGCCGAGGCTCTCCCCACAGAAGTCAGGGTCCAGGCAAGAGAGGCATCAGGCTCTGGACCGCCTCGCAACCGTGAGCGGCCCCAGAAGAGCAGGCTCCTGGGCACAGTGTGACATCACTTCCCATCGCGCCAGGAGACAAGGCTTTGCCAGGAACAGGCCCCTGGGGACAAGGCGGGCAGCGTTTTCATGACGCTGGCATAAATGAAGCCCGCACCACAGCCTGCTATTCTGGGCAGAGACGGTGCTGTCTGGGCAGACGCCCTGGGACTGTCCTCTCTGTCCCCAAACCCCTGGCTCCTGCCACACGGCCCTCACCTCATCCGGGGGAGGGGGGGCTGCGGCAGGACCCCGCCCACATTTGCTGCTCCGCTGCCCTCTGCAGGGGAAGCTGGGCGCCCTCCACATCCAACTTTAACCTCTGCCACCAATTCCATGACAAGGGGGACCCCTCCTCCCGCTTCTGTGCCTTAGCCGTCTCCAGGCTGTCCCAGGAACCCCAAGCGGGGGGCGTTCAAGAGTGGGGGCCAAGAAGGCCCCTTTGCCCTCACCCCAGAGGGTGCCTGTGTGGGGGTCCCTTCCTTACCCGCCACCTGGAAAGACAGCCTCACTTTCCAAACTGACGTCCGTGATCCAAATGAGAGCGGAGCCAGGCGGGGACACACAGCCCCGGGCACAGACCCCGGCCCATCTCCGCCTCCACTTCTCGGGGCTGCACCCCCGTCCGCTATGGAGGCTTCCCGACGCATCCCAGGCTTGGTGGGCGCTCATCCCTGAAGTGCGTGTGAGACGATGCACCAGCCGAGCCGGTGGTACAAGGGCCTTGCTCACCATCCTTCCCTCCCTCGGGGAAGGAAGGCTGCCTCTGCTCCTGGTCCTCAACTCCCAGGGAGTAGAGTCGGGAAGAAAGGTTGTATCGTCAAACCAGAGGCTCACTCCCTGCACCAATCAGGGACCCGTCCTGGCTCGGGCCGGCTGTGCGCA
>NW_006293088.1:7218896-7219103 GCF_000327345.1 Myotis davidii | reverse complement strand
CAGCCGAGCAGTGGTGCAGGGCCTCTGCACCGCCCGCTGCAGCCCGCAGCCAGCTCTGCTGACTTGGCCCCGGGCGGGGGGAGGGCCTGCAGCAGCCTGGGCTCCCTCTGC
Source organism: Myotis davidii (assembly GCF_000327345.1). Taxonomy (NCBI): domain Eukaryota; kingdom Metazoa; phylum Chordata; class Mammalia; order Chiroptera; family Vespertilionidae; genus Myotis; species Myotis davidii. The sequence continues at coordinate 7,218,992 of NW_006293088.1, read as the reverse complement.
CCCTGCGCAAGGAGACCTGGAGAGCCAGGCAGGGCCGCCACGGCTGGGGCAGTTGGTGGGGTGGGAGGCGGGAGAGCGGAGAGGCCCTGAGTCAGC
>NW_006293088.1:7217113-7218815 GCF_000327345.1 Myotis davidii | reverse complement strand
CCAATGAGCTCCTGCAGGCACCCCCGCCCCCCCCTCACATGCCTAACTGCAGGCATCCCCACCTCACTCAGGGACCAGCTCCAGCCCCATCTCCCTCTCAACCGTTCCTGTACCATAATGCACCTGCCCTGGGTCTTCTGGGGGATGGAGACCTGGGGGGTTCTTTTTAAAAACCAGCCCAGACCCCTGTCACGCTCTGGGGGTTACTGCGGGGTCAGCACCGGCCCTGGGGAGCTGATCTGGGGGCCAGGAGGGGAGAGTGCTGGCCTCCCATCCCCCTGCAGCCCCGGCGAGTGGGTGAGTGGGCGAGAGGGCCGGACACGGGGACACTGGGGGCACGTGGTGGCTGTCACAGGTGCGTGGGATTTCTCTCCTGACAGAGCCTGGGAAGCGCTGGCCCCTCAGTGCAGCTGGCTTCCCGGTCCTGCCCCAGGGATGGGGGTGTCCAGGGACCTCCCCTCCGGCCACCCCTGAGGGACTGGTGTCACCTTGGCCGCTCCATCCCCAACCGCCCTGGTGTGGTCCCTGTGGCCCCGACGGCCTGAGGCCTGGCTGTGAGAAGCCACTGGAAGCCCATCTTTCTGCTCGGGCTGGTGGCTCATGTCACAGCCCCCGCGGGCTCGGTGTCGCCTGCTCCCACTCGGACGGAGCACATCTGTGAAGTTTCTGCCTCACCTGACCGCCCACAGGGAAGCCGAGACTAGGGGACCTGGCGGGGTGCTGGGGGCCAACCCCTCCATTGCTTTTCGGTCACTGACAAGAGGCCCATCTCCCAGCTGATTCCAGTTACAAAGGAGTTGATTCCAGAAACAGAGGGTGCTCCTCTGTCATCGGGGCTGGGCAGTCCCTCTCTCACTCCCCGGGGGCGAGGCCACCTGCACAGCCCTCCCCTTGGTCCAGTCATTTGGAGTGGGGGCCACGGGCAAGTGCCACCTGATGCACAAGCGAGGCTCCACTCCAGCCCCATGGGCTGCTGACCTCAGGGGACCCCGGCCTGTGGCACTCAACAGCTCATCGGGCTCTGAATCTTTCACCTTCAAGGGTGCTAGTCCAGAGACATCAAGCGACTGCATATCGATCGCTCAAGGGGTCCGGCAAACACACCAGGATTGGGAGCAGAGGTCAGGGATGGCTTTAAAGACATGGGGTGGGGGGCCGGCAGGAAGGCACCTCAGTGTGGGGGAGGGGCTGCTTTCACCAGCAGAGCACTGTCCAGTCTAAACCCTCTGACAGTTGTCTAGGCGACAGGAGGTTTGACCAGAGCCCCTCACCCCCAGCAGCCTCACGCCAGCGGCCCCTGCAGTGGCGGAGCAGGGCTTTCCCCTCCCGCCAGCTTGTCTGTGCGAGAACAGAGCCCAAGGCAGGAGCCCTCGGGGTCAGGGCACAGGCAGCCTCAGTCCCTGGCTGTTGGGGGGCTGCGGGGACCACTTCTATCCAAGAGGTTTGCTCCCTCTGAGAGGTAGAGCTGATTTATTGTGAGACCTAAAGCTTTGTTGTTGTTGTTGTTGTAAAAAGACACCTTGTGCTGCAGGTGGAGTTTGGAGGAGCTCAGCGCTCCCTCTGCCCGGGACCACCTGGGCAGATGCCACCATCGGCCCTGCATGGCGTCACCCCCAGTGCAGACCCCGGTCCAAGCACCGTCTCTCTGGGGACGCCCCACGAGAGCGGTACCAGCCTGGGAGACCCCGCCGGCGCCCACTGA
>NW_006293088.1:7216459-7216815 GCF_000327345.1 Myotis davidii | reverse complement strand
TGCCCAGGGCGGGGGGGGCGTTTCCCCAGCCAGAGCCCTGGCCCCCAGAGCGCTGTCCGCTGCTTCTGTGGGGTCCCCGTCTGGGTGAGCCCCTTTTGGAGCCCCCACGACTGCCGGCGCCCCCCATCCCAGCATCACTCGACACCCACAGACGCAGAGGGGGCTCATCCCTCTTCAGTGCTGCAGCCTGCGCCCCTGCAGTCGCAATCACTGTTTCGAGTTTCCCTCCAAAGCTCACCTCGCTAAACCCCAGAGAATGAAAGCTCCACCCCCCAGGTAACAAGGCCGCCAGGCCGCCTGTGTCCCCGGGGCTCAGCCAGGCCGCAGAGGCTGCCGATAGCCCTGGGGAACCGCTC
>NW_006293088.1:7214396-7215596 GCF_000327345.1 Myotis davidii | reverse complement strand
AGCCTCTGCGGTGGACCAGGTGGCCGGCTGGCAGCCGGCTGCAATGGAGAAGGATTTTTTCCATCCTCACCACCCCGCCCCCCCTCAAATTTCTGCCACAAACTTGGATTCTTTGCAGCTTAATTCAAATGCAAGGTGCAGACCACCACGAGAAAGAGACCCATTTGAAAAGAATCATTTGGGCAGCATTTTACAATCATTTCGAGAATTTGACTCCGGTGAACTGACTCAGCTCTCCCCACACTGCGCGGCCGGGAAGCCGGCGGGGAAGGACCCGGAGGAAGTTCACGGAGCCCAGAGTTTGTGCAAAGTCTCAGTGAACGCGGCTTAAAACCCCAAGGAACAGGCATCCTTCTGTCCGGCCGGCCGAGGCACGGGGGACGAGCAGCCCGGCCTTGGGGAACCCGCATGCCTCCCCGAAAGTTACCTCTCTCCTCGCTCCGCGCCGCGTCCTGCCCGCCTGCCGGCAAGTTGCAGACTGCAGCCGAGGAGGCAGCCGATCGGAGTGTCAGCTGGTGCTGCACGGAGGATGCCGGAGTCTGGCTGCAGCCCGGGCGCGGTGCGGGATGGTCTCTCCCCCGCCCCCCTGTTTAATTTAAACCCCTGACACTGCAAGACGCATCTCCTCCCTCCCGCACTTCCTCACAACCAGGTCCAAGGCTCGCTCCACCTCCCACATCGGTTCACCTAAGATGCTTTTCTGGCAGGAAGTGCATAGCAACAGCTGACAGCTGAAGACCGGGCTGGAGAGAGAGAGAGAGAGAGAGAGAGAGAGAGAGACTGGGACTGCAGAATTCTTAATTCCGTCCCTTCGGAGCCCACATTTTGGAGAAGGTGCCACTTGTTCGAAGTTTGAGGATTGCAGCCCGGCGCCCGGGGAAGGGACAGAGAGCGGAAAGGCAAAGGTGTGATGGTCTGATTTGCTTTAGGCAAGTCCACACCATCACTTTCCTTACCAAGGACAGTGGTCGCCCCGGGGTAAAGAGAATAGGGCACTTCCTCTCTGTCCGCCTTTTCGACAGTTTGGGAAATCGGTCTTTTTTGCTTTCCTTCAGGAAAATGCCCCTTAAAAACGTGGTACGCGTGTGACACATACAAGATGGCCACAGAGTGAGTTTTGTCCCCATGTGTCTGGTTGGGGACAGGAGTTTCATGGGAACATTCCGAGAGAGAGAGAGAGAGAGAGAGAGAGAGAGAGAG
>NW_006293088.1:7203131-7214255 GCF_000327345.1 Myotis davidii | reverse complement strand
GCTGGGGGATGGAGCCAAGGGCAGGCCTCGCCGTGGCAGGGGGTAGCCGCGCACCCACAGGATGTCCCAGGGAAAGGGACCTCGCAGGGCACGCAGCCAAATCCCTCCATTTCACAGACAGAAACACCAAGCCCCGGGACACGGCAGGGCCTCGCCCGAGGTCACCGGCCAGTGAGAGGCACATCTCCGATTAGAACGTGGGCCTTCGGATCCTCCGTCCTGTAATTTCTCTGTACCTGTCATCGCCCTTGTGACATGAGCAACCTGCCTCGCCACTTCCTCGCATGACCTTGAGGATGACCTCTCTGCGCTGCGACTCAGTTTCCCCCCTGCAGATGATATCCAGTCTTGGGCCGAGGAATTTCAACTCTTTGAAAGCAGAAAGGATACCAAGTAGTTTTCTTGTGGGCGAAGGCCAGACCACACACGCAGGCTCGGGGACCAGAGCAGGCTCTTCTGTCCCCTCCAGTGTGGAGACTCAGATCGTCACCCGCATCCGTCTCCTGTGGCTGCTGCCACAAACGGCCACACACCTGGTGGCTTAAAACCGCAGACACCTGCCCTGGCTGGGGTGGCTCAGTTGGTTGGAGCGTCACCCCATACACCAAAAGGTCGCGGGTTCGATTCCTGGTCAGGGCACATACCTAGGTTGTGGGTTTCAGGGTGCATATAGGAGGCAACCTATCCATATTCTCTTTCATATTAATGTTTCTCTCTCTCCCTAAAAAAAAAAAATCAATAACCATATCCTCGGGCAAAGATTTAAAAACAAAAAAAAAGACTGTTCAGCATCTTTCCAGTGTTTCAGTTGCGTTGGCTTATTGAATCCTTTCCGCAGCCCTCTGAGGCAGGCGCTGCGTGATCTCCGCCACCTCACAGCCGGGGCAGCTAAGGCGCACGGAGGTTTGGGCGGCAGGGCTCGGGGCAGGACCGGAGCCCTGGCTCAGGAGTCTGCTCTCAGCCATCGAGGCGGGCAGGGGGTTCTCTCTCTCAGCCTGACAACTGGTTTGCTATCCAACCCACAGCCCCATGTGCTTCTCTGGCAGACGCTCACGGGGCACGTGTGACCCGTGCCCGTGTGGATCTCACTTCCAGTGCCGTCCGTGATGCACCCAGAGGGACTCGGCGAAGCTCGCTGTGCAGATACGCGCACAAGGTCATCCTAAGCGTGGGGGGCGATGGCACAGCAGCCCTCACTCTGTCTCCAGGGGTTAGCGAGACACCTGCCAGGCCAACAGTTAGTGTGAAACGAGCCTTCCTTTTGAAATCAGTAAGAAAGAAGGGCCCGGCCAGTGTGGCTCAGTGGTTGAGCGTCAACCTATGAACCAGGAGGTCACGGTTCGATTCCTGGTCAGGGCACAGGCCAAAGTACAGGCTTGATCCCCAGTGTGGGGCGTGCAGGAGGCAGCCGATCCATGGTTCTCTCTCATCATTGATGTTTCTATCTTTCTCTCCCTCTCTCTACCTTTCTGACATCAATAAAACTATATTTAAAAAAGAAAAAAAAAGAAGGAACTTGAGAACAATGGTCATCTTCTGGGACCCGTCCATGCTATGGGTCCCTGAGTTCCACCTTCTCTCCCCAGGCTGTTTCGAGAACAAGTTCTAGCGCGTGTTGGATTTCCCTTTAGCCCCGAGTCCTCGGAGCTCTGCCACCCAAGTGGCCCTGTGACGTAGACTTTGACAAGTAATGCATGCAGCCCAGCTCCTTTTCGGGTCTCCTCCACGGGCAGTGAGCAGTTTGCCCACACGGGATGGGAGGCGGGTGGGGTTCCGTTTTTCCCATTGGCGGCTGGATGTGAGTTAATGTGCAATAACCCCATTGGGTAACAGCGTAGAGGACCAGGTGAGCCTCGGGAAAGCGTCCTACCCGATGTCGCTCTACAGGGCTACTCAGAGGGGACGTCAGGGTTTCCCCTCTTTAGGGTGAGGCAGGAGCCCCAAGAAAAGCTTGAGGTGGCCGCCTGACTCAGGAAAGTGGGGGGCGGGGGGCAGGACCTCTGGGCTGGGGCTGGAGAGCATGGGGGTGGCCGCAGTGGCCCCTCTTTCCGGAGCCAGGCCGCTGCGATGATCTTCAGGGGCGGCTGGCTTGTTCTCCACCAACACAAAACCACCGCCCCCCCTCCCCGGGGAGGGGCCGAGCGCGGCTCCGTCCTCACCGGGATAGGAAGGCTTTCTGTCCGTCTGTCCGTCCTGCCCCCCTGCGTGGCCTGTGTGGGTAACTGCGCCGCGCCCCGTGGCCCCGTCCATTCTTCTCCGCGCAATGCCCTGCGGGGCACCGGCTGACAAAGCCAAACGCGCTTCACGATTAGCAAGAACCCTTCCACCCTTCCCGCACAGAGGCCAGACCCGCCAGCTGCCGGGTGCGCGCCGTGGGCTTTCTCCCTTGTTCATTTAAGGAGTGTTTATTGAGCACCTACTACGTGCAGGCAGTGGGGAGATACACACGTGTCCACACTGGGCCAGCGGTGGGCCTACGCTCCCTAGACTGTTCATCTCCCTAAGGTGCTGGCATTCTTCCCCAGGGGGTCCCCGCCCCGGTGTTTAGACAAATGAAGACACTGCCAGGGCAGAGGCCGCTGTCTCCAAGCCCAGCTACTCCATGACAGGTGGTGCCGTGCGAGGAGGCCCCCTGCCCAGAGCCCTGGAAATGGCCGCCTTGACTGTGGGACCCACCTCTCCTGGGCTGTCACCTCATCAGGGTCCTTCCCACCTCCCAAACAGCACCCAGCGCCCCTCGCTTTCCTCCTGATCGCCGCGGCTGTACTTCTCTTCTGCGCAGGGGTGTCAGCACCGAGCAGGTATGACAGCACCTGCCCACGTGCAGTTCTTTGCGGATATGTCACCCTTGGCCCCCTGCAGTGAGTGCGGCTTCCCCAGCGCAGAGAAGTTGGCTGTTTCATTCACGGCATGTCCCTAGCGTCAGAGCAGTGCTCAGCACACAGTAGGCCCCCAGAAATATTTGTAAAAGAAAGAATGAATGAATGAGCACATTCCCTTCTTTCCCACCTGTGCCTGGTGGAAATCTCCCTCAGTTCCAGGCAGACCTCCGACCTCCATCCTTAGGGACTTCTAATTCCCGGGTAAGGGACAGCCGGCTTCCCTCAGCCCCCGCGGCTCCGCAGGCCACCTGGGGAGGTCATTGTCAGGCCTGGGCGCGGGCTGGCAGGAACGGCTGAGACTGTCCCTCTGCAGCTGCACCCTGGGAGCTGGCCCTCGCTTGGAATAAAATGCAAATGCTCAGGCCCGGAGGCTGTGGGGTCCCGTCTTCCTTGTCCATCCCCTCAGCCTCCCCTAGCCACTCTCTCCTCTCCCTGCTCAGCCCTGCAGTTCTGGCCTCCTTGGGCGGGGGTGTCTCTGAAATGCCCCCCTCCATTCCCTGCCCCTGGAGACTCCCCGTCGGGCTGCTCACCTGCAGGTCAGCTGGTCCCGCCTCTGGCAGCCTCTTTGGCAGCTCCCTGTCTCCATGCCCCGCCCGCCTCCGGTTCCCAGACAGCCCCCAGCCCAGCATCCGCTCTGCCTTCCATCCTCTGGTTCCCGCATCCCATCACGTCCGATTCTGCCTGTTCTCGGGACGATGGCGTCCGTCACTGAGCTGCCTGTGCCTGGAAGAGCCCCTCACATCAATAACAACAACAACAACAACCGTGACTGCGGGTAAGGGATGAACGCTGCCTCCAGACGGTCCTTCCAGAGCCTTCTGTCCTGACACCTGCATTAATCTGCTCGAGCTGCCGTGACAAAGCACCGCCGCCGCCTTGGCACCAACAGCAGAAGCGCTTTCCCAGCGCGAGGCTGGCGCCTGTGACCAGGGTGTCGGCAGGGACGGTTCCTCCGAGGCCTCTCGGCCTGTCCTGTCCCCGCCGTGTCCTCACATGGCCAGCCCTCCCGGTGTCCTATCGCCTCCAGTTATAAGGACACCCGTCAGGACTGGCTGCGGGCCCACCCGATGAGCTCACTTGAACTGCATGCAGTCATTCTGAGGTGCTGGGGGCTCGGGCTTCGGCATGTGAACTTGGGGGACACATAAGAACACCTACACTGGCCACCAAAGCCCCCCTCCCCCTTGTCACCAGCCAAGCCCTCGCTCTCTCTGCCCCCTCCAGGGACCTCCGCGTCCCAGAGCTCATGTCTTACTCCTGGGCCCTTGTTGCTCCGGCCGGTTATCCGACTGCTGAGCCCTCCAAACAGCAACTGCCCGCGGGGCTCGGTGCTTGGCGACGGCCGGCCACTGCCCCAGTGTGTCCCTCACTCCGCCCACATCTCCTGGAGGCAGCTCTGACTGCCCCCACGTGACTGTAGGCGGGGATCCACGCTCACAGGTCACGGGAGTTGCCTGAGGTCACGGAGCTGAGAGTGGGGGTCTTGGAGGGGGACCCAGCCTGGCAGCTCCCAGGCACGCGCGCTGAACACTGTGTGTGCCCCCAGATCCTGAGGGCACATGGCCAACAGGGCGGGGGCAGGGACAGACAGACAGACAAGCTGCTTAGAGAGCAACAGGCAGGGCCCTGATAGACTGACCACCAATGAGACAGAAACCTGCTGGGCTGCAGGAGAGCAATAAAGAGCATGGCAGTGGGAGTCCGGCTCACAGAGGGGCTAAGAGCCTCCCGTGCCCCGACGGGCCCACCGGCCACTGCTCACCTGGTTACAGCGAGCAGCGGGAGGCGAGTGCCGAGTCAGGACTGGCGGGGATAGGAAATGAAATACAGGGCTCCTCGTTACATTTGAATTTCAGAGGAACAACCAATTATTTTTTAATATCAGTACGTCCCGTGTAGTACTTGGTACATGAAAAATTTATTGGTTGCTTATCTGAAATGCAAATGCACTGGGTGTCATCTAGGTTATCTGGCAACCCCGGGTTCCTCACACGCTTGGTTTAAAAAGGCAAGAGAGGATGCAATGCACTCCGGGAGATTTCCTTCCAAAATGGGTAACAGAGAGATCGGTGCTTAAGCGACCCTGTGTAACGGATGTAGCAGGTAAGAACGGGGTAAATGACATAAGCTATAAATAAAGAGACTTACACAAATAAAAGTTTATTTCTCCTTCACGTGAAAAGAAAACTCCAGAGGTTAGAGGTCCCTGGATGTCATGGTGGCGCTGCAGTACCGGCAGGAACCTGGGCTCCTTCTACCTTTCTCTTCTGTCGTCCTCAGCATCCGACTTCCAGTCTCGCGGTTGCCTCATGAGCCAAGAGAGTTGCTGGAGCCCCAGCTGCCACATCAGCGTTCCAGGCAAGAAGAAAGGAGCAGACAGGGAACAAATATGACAAAAGCACGGCCTGCCGTCCCTCCCCCCTTTCATCTCATTGGCCAGAGCTCGGCCATGTGGCCACATGTAGCTGCAAGAGAAGCTGGGAAATGTAGTGTGATAACTGTACGTCGCCACACTGAATAAAGTCAAGGGTCCGTGACCAGAAGAGGAGACTGGGTACTGGGTAAGCAGAGACACAACAGAACACGGTCTTCTTTGTATATCAGGACAACTGGCCTTTTCTGCAGGGGGATTAAAAGCCCACTTTTAAAATATATAGGCAGTTTAATGTGCCTGCTATTTAGTTTTATAGACTTCACTTGTTATGGTGCTAAGCCACCAAGGGCACAATTTAATATAATAAAGAGTAATAAAATAAAGCAGCAGATTGTTTTTGTTTTTTTATACCTAAGATCTAATTAAAAAAAGAACGTTTTTAAGGAGAAGAGTAAACTCCTTGAAGAATAAATTCCCGGTCTGTGTGGATCTCCGTAGAGATTGTAACTCAATTCTGGCTTCGTCTAGAACTCTAGATCCTACTGTTCGTGGGCACGGCGTGGGACCAGGGGACAAAACGATGGGTGTGGGGGCCGCCAACGGGGTGGTTGCCCAAGGCCGTGATAAATGTGTGTGGAGTGGCCTGAGTAGGTGCCTGGGTTCCTTCCCAGGTGGGTGAGGTGAGGAAGGAGACGGCACTGGACACATCTTTCACATTTCTGGCCAAACTCATCCAACGAGGAGAATTCCTGTTCGCTGAGGCTCCCTCCGTCTGGGACATAAAGACCCTCACTGATGCCTGGCTGGCGTAGCTCAACCACTCGAATGTCAACCTATGAACCAGGAGGTTGCAGCTCAATTCCCGGTCAGGGCACATGCCTGGGGTTGCAGGCTCAGTCCTCTGTAGGGGGCGTGCAGAAGGCAGCTGATCCATGATTCTCTGTCATCATCAATGCTTCTCTCTCCCTCTCCCTTCCCCTCTGAAATCAATAACAACATATATATATATATATATGACCTCACTGGCTATGAGCACTCCTACCTACTGGGGACTCGTGTTTGGGGGCAATTCTCTGAGCCTCCTGAAGTCACTCGATGATTGACATGGGTCCCTTGAGTTCTGCTGGGAACACGTCACCTTTTAGATTAAGAGCGGCTCTGAACCGAGGGGGTAAGAAGAAAGCCTTGCTTTCCGTCAATCCAGTTGTCATTTCACAGGATGGGACTCGGGCTCCATGTCCGCCGCAGGCCCAGGCTTGAGGCCACCATTCCCGCTCCAGAGTGAGGTGGGGACAACCGGACAAGCATGCCCAGGAAGGGGCAGGCGGCTGTTCGCATCCTTAGCTCAGGAACGACTTTGAGGAAGAAAAGGGAGGCAGCACATCTGCAACTGAAGACAGTTTCCCGGAGCCAGTGCCTGGCAGGAGCGCCCCCACGTGGAGGAGCAGGGGCGTGCTTCCATCGCCTCCCGCTGACCCAGGGGATCTGTAGGGAGAGGATCCAGAGGTCAGGCCCCTGTCCCCCAGGACCCCGACATGGCACTCGCACTCGAGAAAGCCTCTGGGGACGGGGTGTGGGTCTGGGAGAACCTTAGATCTCCATGCGGACCACGCGGACCACCCGGGGGGGAAAGGAGGCCGGGGGAAGGGTGAGCTCCAGGGGCTGAGGGTGGCACAAAAAACAACAGAAGAGCAGCTGGAATCCAAGGAGCAGCAGGTGAGCCTTCCCTGTGGTCTTCCCCGAAGACCCTTTAAACACCTCGGAAGGAGGGAGCCGGCAGACCTCACCTGTCCCCTTCCTTCGTCTCCTTCCTGCCCGGCTGAATCCTGAGGCAGAGACCACAACTCGCAAGGGAGACACTCACCAGTGTGTGTGTGTGTGTGTGTGTGTGTGTGTGTGTGTGTACACAGGATCCGCCTGCCCCCCTCACCACCACCCCAGGAGCTGGGGGCAGGCAGAAGCTGTAACCGGGGTTGTGACTGTTACATGGGACTAAACCAGGGGTGGGCAAACTTTTTGACTCGAGGGCCACAATGGGTTCTTAAACTGGACCGGAGGGCCGGAACAAAAGCATGGATGGAGTGTTTGTGTGAACTAATATAAATTCAAAGTAAACATCATTACATAAAAGGGTACGGTCTTTTTTTTTTTTTAGTTTTATTCATTTCAAACGGGCCGGATCCGGCCCGGGGGCCGTAGTTTGCCCACGGCTGGACTAGGCTTTTGAAGTCCTGGCTGGAGACAGAGGCCAGGGAGGTGGATTGCACCCTTAGGTGTCCTCCCAGCTGGAGCGAGAGCATCCCAGCAGGCCTGCACCCACAGCCGGAGGAAGATGAGTTCGCTTTCGCGGCCAGTGAGTCCCGGTGGCCGCACACAGAAGCTCTAAGGAGTCAGGGTTCGTCTTCGCACTGCAGGGGGCCGCAGTTGGCACGCGCACTCATTAGGGCTCCGTTTGCACTCCCGGCCTCACCTCTAAGCACCTGCTTCTGTGCCACGGCTCTCAGGGCCGCGCTCTCTGATGTGCCATTTGTAACTCATGTTTCTTCGAGGACCCGGGAGCCTCGCTCTGACATTGCCTGATGTCCTGGAACTCGATACAGATCCGCACCTGGTGCCTCGTCCACGTGGCGCCACTTCTAGAAGCGCCAGGGAGACGGCATGGTTGCATGACCCAGCTGCGCGGGTTCTGGGAAGGGAAGGTTCCGGAGACCTTGGTGGACACTGGAATTTCCTACGCCGTTGGCTTTGGAGCAGGGACTCGCATGGACTGAACCTTCTCCCATCCTGGGCCGGTGCTCAGGCAAAGGGTCTGGTGTAGGCCAGCACAGGACCAGCCTTCACAATCAAATTGCAGTGGGACAGGGGCGGCCCCAGGGGGCGCGGAGGAAGAGCTGGGCCTTGGGGAGGCCTCTGCTGTGTGGACACTGGCTGCAGTCCCAGCTCTGACAGTGTCAGTCTTGGGGATAACCCTCCGTGTGTCTCGCTTTTCAGTGATTTTTTTTAAAAAAATTGTGAGGAAGTACTCATCACGTAGAGTTTACCATTTTAATCATTTGAAGTGTTCAGTTCAATAGCATTGCATAGTCACAACGCCGAGTAACCATCCCCAGCGCCCATCTCCAGAACTCTGCTCATCTTTCCAAACAGAAACTCCGCACCCAAACAATACCACCTCCCCCCGGCCTCCCCCGGCCCCTGGCACCCACCTTCCTACTTTCTCTCTCTGAGGCGCCCAAGTAAATGGAATCACAAACATTGTCCTCTTGGGTCCGGCTCCCTTCACTCAGTATAATGCCTTCCAGGCTCCTCCATGTTGCAGCGTGGATCCGAACTGCCCTTCTTCTGTGGCAGGATAATATCTCACTGTGTGGACGTCCACACGTTGTCTATCTGTCGACCGATACTTGGGTTGTTTCATCTTTTGAAGGATGTGGATATGCTGCTATTGAGCACTCGGGCACACGCTTCTGAGTTCCAGCTTTCAGCTCTGTGTGCATAAACCTAGAAGGGGAATTGCTGGGTCCTACAGGACTTCGGTGTAACCGCTGGAGAAGCCTCAGACCCCTTTCCAAGCAGCGGCACCCCACCAGCCACGCACGGGGGCCCCGATTTCTCCACACATCACAGCCCTGGCTTTCTCTTTTGTGTGAGTGGTCCCAGCCCTCCTAGTGGGTGTGAAGCGGTGCCTCACTGTGGCTTTGATTTGCTTTTCCCTAAGGACTAATGATGTCGGGCATCTTTCCATGTGCTTATTGGTCATTGTGAAAAAGCATCTTTGAGAAAAGCATCTATCCGTGTCTTTTGCCCATTTTCAAATGGGGTTGTTCGGTTTTCTTGTTGTCGAGTTGTAGGATATTAGATATTAGTTGTAGGATATTTTATGTATGAATCCCTTATCAGACACATGATTTTCAAATATTTTCTCCTATTCTGTAGGTTGTCTTTTCACTCTCCTTAAAAAATGTTTTTATTGATTTTTAGAGAGAGAGGGAGAGGGAGAGAAAGAGTGATGTGAGAGAGCAACATTGACCAACTGCCTTCCGTACGCACCCTGACTGGGGATTGAACCCACAACCTGTGCACATGCCCTGACCAGGAATTGAACCGGTCACCCTTCAGTGCACGGGATGATGCTCAAGCAACTGAGCCGCACCGGCCAGGGCTCTTTTCACTCTCTCCATAGTGACCTTTGATGCACAGCTGACAGCTATGCTGTATTAACGAATTCACCCATTTAAACCCACAAGCATGAACTATGGGGGGCCTTGTGCCCGATGCTGGGGAGGGTTATGTTCATAACAGATAGAAGCCACCAGACCGCTCACCTTCAAAGTGTCTACAGTAGCTGCCAAGACACATAAACCAGAGAGGCTGGAAAACAATGACAACGAACGTTAGCCAGCACCATCCGAGCATTTCAAGCGGGTGAACTACGGTCATGTGACCAGAGAGATCCGCCGTCACGGGAGGTGGGTCAGGGCAAGCCGCACAAGCCCTTCACCAGCTGCCCCAAACCACACCATGAAATCTCTCACCAGCAATCGATACTTCCGAACTCATGGCAGACGCTCTGTGATAAATCAGCAAGAACTGGAGAACCAGAGCTCCCGGTGTTGTAACACCTGCAGCTCATTTAGCCCCTTACCAGGTCGAGGGTATGACCGCTTCTTTGTAGCTACATCTCCAGTCCCGCCTTTGGTGGAGGCTACGCCATCAAATCAAGTCACAGGAAATTTTTTAGTGAGCACCTATTTTATGTCATAGGTGTGCTGTTTCTTTAACTTGACTTTAAAATAAAAATAGAAAAGTTATTTACTGTTACAGGTCATTGGATTTAACTAGATCAGATCTTACAAAACGAAAGCATTAAAGGACAATTCTTTGCATGAGCAAAGGAGTCTTTCTGAAAGGCTTCATCCTAATGCCCATGAAAGGTGTCCTCGCACAGAGAAGATGGGTTTGCAGCACTAAATTCCTGGACCAGGGCAGCAGAGACCCTCATCATGGAAGGGCCCTGAGCCTTGGGCAAGGGAAAGCGAGTCAGAAATCACAGTTGGAGACGAATGAAAGTACACGTGGGACACACTGTTACCATTCTAATAACCCGGTTATTAATTAATAACTGGAAAGGAGCAAGGGGAAGCTGCTTATCTGCCAGTCATACCTGGAAGCAGCTCATTGGCCAAAACAGTGTGGCCACTGCAAGGGTCGGGAACCTGAGATACATAAGCTCCTAGACCAGTGGTCGGCAAACTTGCGGCTCGGCAAGCCGCAGCTCTCGAGCCACATGCAGCTCTTTGGCCCCTTGAATGTGGCCAAGAAGTTTCAATCGCACCGTACGTGCGCGCCTGCACGTGGTATTTTGTGGAAGAGCCACACTCAAGGGGCCGAAGTTTGCCGACCACGGTCCCAGACAAAGGGAGCTCTCTCCGGCACTTGTGGCTGTGGAACTCACATGCTCTGCACTCGCACACATGCCCACGGCCCTGGACTCCACACCATGGGCTCGTGGACTTGAACTGCTGATCGGACCCCGCTCCACGTGACGTGGAAGGTCCGGACACTGGCTTTGCTTCCAGCGTTATTAAAGCCCCAGCTGCACATTTTCCAGAACTGGGTGAAGGGAAATGGGACTTTGGAACCAGAGAAATATAATTCCACGCAAATAAAACCCATTCATCATCCCGTGAGAGGCTTAGAAAATTCTTTTTCTCAAGATATCACAAGAACCCCACTCCCACTAACCAGAGTTCCCCCGTGCAATCCTCCAAAACAGCATGACTCCCAAATGGTTGATGCCAGTGTTTGCGCCGTGTGTTGCTGTTTAGCGACGTTTCTGGCTTTTAAGGCCGAGTACACGTGTGCCTC
>NW_006293088.1:7201673-7203110 GCF_000327345.1 Myotis davidii | reverse complement strand
TGCGCTCCCCGTGGGCAGCGACGTCTCCCGGCCCCACAGATTTGCTTTGAGGGTGAGGCGCCCCACTTGCTTACGCCGAAAGCCCAGACTGTATCTTTCATTCTTCCTCTTCCCTCGTCACTACATCCAACACATCGGCAAACCCTGTCGATTTCCTTCCTTGAGCCGCTCTCTGCGGAACACAGGTGCCTCCTGTGTGTTTCGGAGGCTTTGGCATTGGGGCCTGGCTGACCCTGAAGGAGGTGACCCCTCAAAGACAACCACTTCCTAGAAATAGCAAATGATTCACCCTGGAGGGCACCTTTCACTTGCAGACCAACCCATAGGGAGCCCACACTTCCGACCTCCTCCTCTAGGGGGCGCTCACACCCAGGGCCGCTGTCCCCCTGCCCTAATCACCCGCGGCAGGTACCAGACAACCAAGGGCAGCCCTTAAGCCCCAGAACCACTGAAGCTACTCAAACTGGCCGGGCCTGAGCCTGCTCACCTTGTCTTCCCACAGAAACCACAATGCAGGCTCTGCCCACGTTGCCCTGCTCACTCTGCCTTCGGACCAACCCTGTTCCTGCCCCACGTGGCGGTGTGGGTGACATGGCCTGCCCCCTCCCCTTGGGGACCCTAACAAACCATCTTCCCAGTGGCCGTCACCTCCCGATCGGCTGGCCTTGCCAAACACCCTGGAGTTGTGTCTCTGCCTGTGTGGACCCTTCGAAAACTTCCCACCCACTCGGTGTGCTTCTCCTTGAGGCCCGAGGCCCGGGAGCCGGGGGCTTTTTCCCCAGTGAAAACGATTATTTACCATCCTCCAGAGCCCTTCACTGCACACGAGGAGAAAACCCACTTTCCTCTGTGGCCCCTGACCCTGTTGTGCCCGGCTCCTACCTCTTGCTCAGTATCCCGGCCACCCTGGCTTCCCTTCAGTTCTTCAGAGACGCCAAGCTGTGTCCTGCGTCAGGGCCTTTGCACGCGCTGTGCTCTCTGCCTGGAACACTTTCCCCAGCTGTGCAGGACCGGCCTCTCCCCTCTACTCTCAGTCCAAGGTCACCTCTAGGGGTGGGCTTCCTTAACTAGGCAGTCAGGCACCCCACTCCACGTTCCTGCTGTATTTTCTTCATTGCACTTGGCACTCCGCCATGTCCTTTACTTGTTTATTGTCCGTCTCCCCACCCCCCACGCCCCCACTTGGAGTCGAACATAAGCTCCTTGAGAACAGGGGCTTTGTTCACAGCTGTGTCCCCCAAGTCTACACAGCCTGGCGTGTAGCCCTGGACAGACTCATGCGGGGGACCTTACCTGTATTCCAGGACCGGAGAGGGGAGGGGTGGAAGGAGCTGAGGGGTGCAGAGTTGTCCCAGGCTGTGGCCCTGCAGCCATTAGGGAGTGATGGGCTCACCAGAGGTTCCCACACTCGGCCCGGGCCCCCAGGCCGCCGCCGTG
>NW_006293088.1:7196632-7201492 GCF_000327345.1 Myotis davidii | reverse complement strand
GTGCAATGCAGCGTTGCTGGTGCAGAGACGTCTGGGGTGGCTGCCAGCGCTTTATCTTTTCATTTCATCTGCCAGCCAAGAGCGTTCCCCTGCTTCTGCCTCTGAAAGCTTAAAACAAGAAATGTTGACCTTGAGTACAGGTGCCTCTTGCTTTCTTACTCAAGGCCCCCTGTCCTGGTTCACATCTGGGCCAGCTGCTCCCCAGTCTTCTCTCTTTTTTCCCTTGACACCTCCCCACCCCCCACCCCTCCCCCCCCACCCCCGCCAGGCAGCCTCAAAGCAAAATTTGGGATTTCCCACCCTGAGATCTGGCTCAGACAGTAGTAGCATTTCTCTTTTCCCCCAAGGGCACTGGGGCACCTCTGTAGACTGGGGCCCAGTGGCCACTCAAGGTCCCAGAGTCACTCAGCCATGTGCAGAGCAAAGGGGACTCAGCACCCGGTCTCGGTGGCCCTGGCTCCCCACCTTGCATCACATTCATCTGACAAGCACTTTTGGAGGGGCTGTCACTTGCCAGACAGTGGTCAGCCAGGGCCTGCCTCCCTGGACCAGGTGGGGACCGTGGTCACGTCAGTGTGGTGTAGCTATGCAAGCAGATGTTTCTGGAGCTCATTCTGCGACAGTTCTACAGAGCATCCTGGGACAACCGGATACCCAGATGCAAGAGAATGAACTGGGACCCACTACCTCTCCCTTCAGATATAAAACTAAAAATGGATTAAAAGTCTAAGTGTAAGAGCTACACCTATTGAACGCTCATAAGAAAATTCAAGCGTCAATTTTCAATGACATTGGATTCGGCAAAGCCTTCGTAGATATGACACCAAAAGCACAAGCCGAACAAAAGGAAAAAGAGATAAGTTGCACATCAACAGAATTAAAAACTCATATGCCCCAGAGGACGCCATTGAGACAGTGGAAAGACAGCTCACAGAGCAGGAGAAAATCTCTGCAAATCACACATACGTATCTGGGAAGGGACTTGCATCTGGAATATATAAGGAATTCCAACAACTCAATAACACAAAGACAACCCAAGTGAAAAATGGACCAAGACTCTGACTTGATTTCTCCAAAGAAGACACACAGACGGCCAGGAAGTGCATGAAAGGATGCTCAACATCACCGGGCACCAGGAAATGCACGTCAAAACCACAGTCAGGTCCCACTTCACCCCCATGAGGGTGGCCAGAATAAGAAAGTCAGCCAACAGCAAGTGCGGGCGGGGACGTGGAGAAACAGAACCCCTGGCAGATTGCAGGTGGGAATGTAGAATGGCGCAGCTGCTGGGGAAAAGTCTGGCAGTTTCTTGGAAAAATAAACATAGAGTAATTATATGACCTAGCAGTTTCGTTCCTACAAATAAAAACATACGTTTCTAACTCTTTATCCCTCTCCCTTCATCTCTGTAAAAACATCAATAAAATATATTTTAAAAAAAACATATGTCCACACAAAAACACATCCACACAAGTTCATAGCAGCATTATTTGCGGTAGCTAAAAAGTGGAAATGTCCATGAACTAATGAATGGATGAATGAAATGTGGTGAATCCATACAATCAAACATTATTTAGCAATGAAAAGGAATGAAGCACTGGTACATGCTACAACATGGATGACCCTTGAAGACATGATGTAGATACACATATATGTGTCTATATAACATATATGTAGACAAGGCCACATACTGTATGATTCCTTTTTAATAAAAAGTCCAGTGTAGGCAAATTCACAGAGAGCAAATCAGTGGCTTAGGGGGAATGGGGAGTGACTGCTAATGTGGACAGGGTTCATTGTTGGGGTCATAGAAAATGTACCAAATTGATTATGGTGATGGCTGCACAACTCTGTGATGACACTAGAAACCAACGAATTATACGCTTTAAATGGGTGAATGGCATAGTATGTGAATTATATCTCAGTAAAGCTGTTATTTAAAAAAATCATGTGCCCGGCTGGTGTAGCTCAGTGGTTGAGCATCGACCTATGAACCAGGAGGTCATGGTTCGATTCCCGGTCAGGGCACATGCCCGGGTTGCGGGCTGGATCCCCAGTGTGAGGTGTGTAGGAGGTAGCCGATCAATGATTCTCTCACATCATTGGTGTTTTTTTATCCCTTTTTCCCTCTCCAAAATCAATAAAAACATAAAAACAAATAAACCATGTGATAAAGGTCCTGGACAACCCAGAGGGTTTGAGAATCTGCAAACCTACGACCTGTGGAGCACAGAATAATGACTCTCTAAAGATGTCCAGGCTTTAATGTCCGGAACCTGTATGTCACTTACCTGGCAAACAGGACTTTACAGGTGTGACCTAAGGTGAAGACTCTGACATGGGGAGATTCAAAACACGTGACCGTCTGTTGCTGGCTCTGGATGGAGCTTGGGGGCACAAGCCTGGGAATGTGGTGTCCCTGGACGCTGGGAACGGCCTTCTACTGACAGCCAGCAAGGACACACGGATCTCAGTCCCAAACCACAAGGAACTAAATTCTGCCAGCACCCAGCTGAGCAAGAGAAGGGTTCCCCGAGGAAGGAACGCAGCCCATGGAGACCCACGTGGGACTTCTGACCAACAGGACTGTAAGAGTCTGTTGGTGTTGTTTAAGCCACTAAATGGTGGCAACTTGTTACGGCAGCAACAGGGAGCCGACACAGCTACTTCAGGGAGACTGTGTGCAGCCATCCTTTAAAAAGCAGAGTGCCGAGCGTTCTCATGCCTGGGGAGGGAAAGATCTGCAGCTGAAAACCCAGGACACCTGTTTGCCTCCCCCCCTCCCCCCACCCAGCGAAAGCCAAGAGTGAACAGCAGGCTGACTAGGGAGCGCTGCCTGAAAATAGAAACTCCACAGACATCCTCGTGAGTCACTCATCACCCTGAGTCTCACTGTCCGTCTGCGTCTGCGAGGCAGCCTGTGACCCTGACTTCTGCCTACCCTGCGATTGAGGAAGACAAACAAAATCTGCTGACCGAGCCCCAGGACGCTCCCGGACAGGCCCAGTTCAGGTCCTGGGACCCCTGTGGGGGGCGGGGTGGCATCACCCTCTCTCAGGCTCCCTCCAGAGTGTTCGGGGAACACCTGGGCACCGGTGGCGTGGCCTGGAGTGTCTGCTGTGCGTACAGAAATGAGAAAGGCTTCAGGTCGACAACTGTGCTGACGACGCCCGTGACCAGCCCAGGGAGGAGGAGGTTTTAGATGTTTGGTTTGGGCCGTACTCTCACGTCTGGATGAGACCAAACTGTTTGCAGATGGAAAGGAAGCAAAGCCATGATCCAGATCAGACGAGAAGGTGCCGAGGGGGAGACTGAGATACGCACTGAAGCTGAGCGAGCGAGGAGGGCGGAGAAACGGAAAGGCCTCCGTGAGGTGGGAGGAGAAACACTACCGGGAAACCAGCGGTGACATCCTAGGCTCACTGCCGTCACCCCTCAGACCCCACCCCGCCACATGCAACTCGACACACATTTTCTTAATAAATAGGTTACAACTGACTGGCTTTGGGGTATGTTTAAACATGCCTTCAAGGTCCCCGACGATCACCCTTGTGATGGCTGCAGAGGGGTCTGGGAAAGGTCCCCTCCGCTCACCTGGCTTCTCCCACTTGTGCCTCCCTTGGCCCGGGTTTACATAGCTGTGCGGGTGCACGGTGCACCCCGGTTACAGAGCATGGGAAAGGCTCCTACCAAGACTCCCGGTATCACCCAGTCCGGTTTGGCTGGTTCCTGCTCAGACCCTACGGCCCATGTCCAGTTGTGGAGGCAGCCAGTGGGTTCCTGGCTCCTTGACCCTCTGCACAAGTCCCACCCAGGATGGTGAAATCCCTCCTGAGTTCCAGCAGCCCACTGCAGGCCCCCAGAGGGCCCAGCCCCCCTTGCCTCCCCAGCCTTCCTGGAACCCTCTTGCCCAACATCCTGTGTGGTAATTACGCCCGTTGGCCCTGCTTAGTCCTGCTGGCCCCTGCCAAGTTCCCTCTGCTCGTTCCGACCCTTGACCTCCACCAGACCCCTCAAGAAATAAAAAGCTGCTTCCAGTTTCCCCGCTCGGGGTCCGGCATCCTTCAGGGAGATGGCCAGGCATTCTCCTGTCTCAGGGGTGGGAGGAAGGCAGGTCTGGAGGAGGGAGGGGGGAGATCTATGTCCAAGAGCTAGTCCCAGAAGGTCTGGCTGGCCGCTGTGGCAGGGTCCCTGCCTTCCTTAGCCCAAGGTCACCAGGGCCTGCTGAGAAGCAGGGAGGAGCAGCTGCCTCTGAAATGCCTGGGGGGCTTCCCCGGGGCGCACTCACAGCAGGTGGGGCCGGGAGAAAAGTGGGCTCAGGGCTGCTGCAGGCTGAGGGTCAGGTGCCGCGGGATGATGGTGAGGAGTCCGCGGAGGACCGCATACCATTCCCTGGATGCACTATACCCCTCAGGTCACCCCACAGGGGTCAGGGCCGTCTTCCCACTCACTGTCTCCCTAATAAAGCCGCCCAGGGGCAGGCTACTATTTACTGAGCACGGGTCACAGGCCGGGGAACCCTGGGGCCCGTGCGCTCTCATTGGCCCCCAGGGAGGGCGCAGGTGAAGAAACCGAGGCCCAGGTTACCGTCTTCAAGGTCACGCGGGGAGAAGCAGAGAATAAAGCTGCCTGGTGGAGGCCTGGCAACAGCGGGCTCTCTCCGACCCCGACATCATTACCTCTGGATACTGAACATGTGAGGAACCCAGACACCCATTCAATCCACCCGGATCGAGAAAAGCGAGGCCTGGGGGGGGGTGGTGCTGGGTCAGGTACCCCGTTCCCACAGCGCGTGTCAGACTCTGGGGAGGCGCCAGCCAGCAGGCTCCCAGGCTTCCGCAGGACACAACCTCCCCCGCG
>NW_006293088.1:7187760-7196300 GCF_000327345.1 Myotis davidii | reverse complement strand
GCTCCTCCCCCGCTTTCTCTCGGCCCCTTGGGCCCCAGGCGCGCCTTCTGGCCCGACGGCGGCTGCGCGGGCGCGTGGGGCCGAACCCGAGGTCGGTGGGTCGGCCGCCGGCCACGCGCGGCAGTAAAACCCTCGGGCATTTTGCTGGGAAGTCACCTTCGCCACACCCGCCTGCCGGCAGCCGCTGGGGGGCAGGCGGGGCCAGACCTTCCGGAATTCCTCTCCCACCCGCTCAGCAAAATAAAGTCCTTGTTCGCGCCCTGCCCCTGGGCTTAGGCTCCGTCTGATGGGAGCGCTGCAGCCGGCAGCCTGGCCTCCTCGAGGCTAGTCTCGGGGACCATCGGTCCCTTCCCAGCCTCCCTGGGATGCAGTTCGATGAGAGGAGGAACTCAGTGCTTTTTTCCTGGGATCTGCTTTATCTTCGGCATTAGCATTCGGGTTTCAAGCAGCGTTTCCAGGACATCAATACAATGAATAGTTTTCCAGAAGTAAACCTGCCCAGAGCTCTGAAAATCAGCTCATTCAAATTGGAACGTTTTCCCAGAAATGAGAACTTACGGAGAAATCATAAGCCTCGGTTCCCTGCCCCCCAGAAGGGAAGGTAGCCGATGAGGGAACCCTGGTGTAGTGTGGGCACATTTTAAGCCACGCTCTGCTCTCTCTGCAGCAGTGGATGGTTGATTGAATATTTGAGCGTATGAGGCTCCGTCTGTAAGTTTTAGGAGCGCCTAAGGAAAAAATGTCCCGTGTTTGGCATGAACAGAACTCATTTTCCTGGGGGCTTTTTGCATAACTTTTCTTTGAGGTACATGACAGCCCATCAGTTATCGCTCCAGGCAAACACTCAAGTCATTTGTATGCAAAGGCTGGGGTTGACTAAGTTACTCTTTAAAAAAATTGTTTTTAAACAATGATGTGTGAGAGAGAAATAGAGAGAGGAACGTTGATACGTTGTTCCACTTATTTATGCATTCATTGGCTGATTCTCACATGTGCCCTGACGGGACCAAACCCACAACCTCGGTGTATCTTGGTGTTTCAGGATTATGCTCTAACCAGCTGACTACCCAGCCAGGGCTGCTAAGTTACTGTCAGATGGTTTTAGGCCATTTAAAGGGGAAACAGTTACATCTGTGGGCAAGGAATGGGAAGCCGCGAGGCACTCTGGCCACCTGTGGCCCGGCCACTTCTCACTGTTGATGGAATTTGAACCAGACAGATGTCATCCCTGGTTGGCAAGCTGCACCTGGAGTGTGTCCGACCCTCACCCGGGCGGAGCAGGGAGTCTGGTTTTGCCTCTTGCTGCCCCCAGTTGGGAGCCAGGAGGGTATTTGGGAGAGTTCTCACCACTGTTGCCTCCCATCGTATTTCTGGGCCTTTGGGCCAGGGGTTAAAGCGAGGCGATGATCCCCAGTTTGCAGCTGGAGAAAGGCCCTCAGCAGTGAAGTGAAAGCTTAGGGCTAGGAGTTAGAGGCTTACTCTCCTGTGTTCTTTGGGCCCAACTTTAACCCCCTCGCGGGCTGGGTGGGGACTTTCAACCATCTCAGCATCATTTCCCGTTGGTTTTTTCATCCGTGTGGTAGGAAGGTCAGGAAGCTGTCGATGAGCTAGCTAGCTGTTTCTTGGCATTTTCAGCCGTGAGGCGGTTAATTGGTCTTGTAGCCGTTCCAGGAAGCTAGCAAGAAAAAGTCCCTTCACTCGTGACGCCGTTGGTTTCATAACAAGCCCCTTTGCTCACGGTGCTGTTGGTTGCGTAATGGTGGGCCTGATGTTTCTTGGGTGCTTACTGCATGCCAAGCATCGTGCCAAGTTCTTTATACCAATCGTCTCGTTTTGTTCTTATCGACTTGTGTTCCCTCTCTGCGGTGAAGTACAGAAAGGTTAAGTGATGTGTCAGGTCGCACAGCTGTTGTGTGGCCAAGCCAGGGCTGGAACCCAGAGTTCTCACGCTTCAGACACTGTTAGGACCTTCCTGGTTTTAACAGAGCCACTCGGGCTTAAACACAGTGTGTTCCTGACGTCAGAGGAAGGAGGAGAGTGAATCATTGTCAGGCAGGCAGAGTGGGCCGAGGCTGGTTACAGCGGCTGGTGTTCAGGGCCGCTTGACCTCAGGGTGTAGAGCTGCCTCCCTGTGAGGGCAGCGGGTGCTAGAGAAATGGCCTGTCATTCAAACCACTGGTGTCCGGCTGTTAGAGGAGCAGGATCTGTGTCCACACTAATACAGTGTATACGTGTTGCCGTTTGGGGTTGGAGTCACGCATTTTTACAGGGTGTGGGGGGAGGTAGGGCAGGAGCCAGTCTGCCTGATTCAAATCCTATCACCTCTAAGCTGCCTGACCTTCGGGAAGTTACTTCTCCTCTCCCCACCTTAGCTTCCTCTCTGCTCATTCTAGAAATGGGGACAGTCATAGCATTTCTTCTTAGGTTGTGGCGTGATACATGTCGAGCTCTTAGCCTAGCATCTGACACATGATTAAATACTCTATAAAGGTCTCTTTTATTATTCATAGTATTGGTACAAGTAGTAAGTTACAGCTAATGTGTGTGTGTCACGGAGCTTGACCTCACCGCTAGAGACTTATTCCTGTGTGCCGGCACTCACACGCAGAGAGCTCAGACACGGACGGTGGTCTCGTGCCAGTGGAATTTATTTGTTCAGCAGATGTTTATGGCTCACCTTCTGTGTGCCAGGCCCTGTTTTGGACACTGGAGACATGCGTTGAACCACCACAAAAACCTCTGTCCCCATTGGCATGTATGTTCTTGAGGGGAGGGGTGACAGACAATCCTCCTATATAATGAAAGGCTAATATGCAAAATGACCGGTCGCTATGATGCTCACTGACCACCAGGGGGCAAATGCTCAATGCAGGAGCTGCCCCTGGTGGTCAGTGCACTCCCACAGGGGGAACGCCGCTCAGCCAGAAGCCCTGAGCCAGGCTTCAGCAGCAGCACTAAGGATGTCCAACTGCCGGCTTAGGCCTGCTCCCCCCGAGGACATCCCCCGAGGGCTCCTGGACTGCGAGAGGGCACAGGCCAGGCTGAGAGGACCGCCCCCCCCCCCGCCCCAGTGCACGAATTTCATGCACCGGGCCTCTAGAACAAAATAAACACACTTATCACACATTAAAAAGTGACATGTACCGTGGGGAGAAATGAAACAGGGGTGGACTTGGGGGCTGGTTGTTTCCGGTTTTACATAGTCGGCCGAGAAAGCCTCAGTGAGAAGGTGACATTTCAGCAGAGAATTGAAATTGGTGAGGGGTGAACCGAGTGGACGTCTGCAGGAAGAAGTAGGTCAGGCAGAGGGAACAGCAAGGACAAAGGCCCTGGGGCAGGAGAATGGGTGGCTGCAGCCTAGGGAGGGGCAGGGAAGCTGGAGAAGAGATCAAAGAGCTAATAGCTGGGAGGCCAGAATGTGTAGGCCCTGCAGGCCCTTGAACAGAAGAACAACATGATCTGAGCCGCCTGTAAAAGATCACTTCTGACTGCCGTGTTCAGGGGAAGAGAGAAACGGGAGGCCAATTAGCGGGTTTCTGCAGCAGCCCAGACAGGTGATGGGGCAGCCAGGACCAGAGTGGAGGTGGACGGTGAAGAGAGGTGGGTGTTTTTACAAAACTGTCGGATTTGCTGACGCATTGATGACCCGAAGTTTTCCGGCCTGCGCCCGGGGAAGGATAGAGTTGTCTTTTACTGAGAAGAATGGGGAAATCTGCATTTGGAGCAGGTTGGGAGTAAGTCAGCTTGATTTTAAGCGTGGAAAGTCTTGTAGACAACCAGCCAATGGTGTCAGAGTAGCAGTTGGTGTCTGAGCGTGCCGTTTAGGGGAGAAAGTCCAGACTGGAAATGCAGACTTGGCAGAGCAGGCCAGGCATGCTGGTAAATGTGTAACAACCTCCTCCGCAGGGGTGCAGGCTGGTGGGGCGCCTGGTGTGTAGTGTTGGCCAATATCTGCTGTGTAAACACTCCTAGCTGGCCAGCTTCAAGCACTTGTTACAGAATATCTTCCCTTACAGATACAACAGAGGTAACTAATGTCAAGAGCATAGATAATAGTAAAATGTAGTCTTAACTGTGTTTTTAATATGCTTGGTTTAGTTGTAAGTTTGCATCATCCAGTTATTAACAAGGGCTGTGTTGAACAACTGGCTTGAAAAATTCCTGGAGGTTTAGCACTTGAATCTTGTGGGGAGGCTTAAGGGGGCTCCAGCACAGCATTTGGGTCAGGGGGACCCAAGATTGGTACCTAAAGAGGTGATGGGAACAGACTCTCTGAGATTAGGAAAAATGGCCCGGAGTTTAACGTGCTTGTGCGAGGGTTGGGGGAGGTGGCACAGACGGCCCCCCAAGTAGGAAGAGTGCAGGAAAAACTCGAGTTGGCACTTACAGAAGGAACTGGGCACGGCCCCTTGTACTCTAGTTGAAAAGGATCTTTAATTTCACTTGTTTTCCTTCTACACATCCTTTTAAAAATTCCAAAGTCGTGGTTTGAGAAAACCTTCCTCCTTCCTGCCCGGCACACGGAAAGTGGACGCCCAAGGTGTGGGTACCAGCAAAGGTGTGGATGCCATGCCGTGC
The DNA here is from genome assembly GCF_000327345.1 of Myotis davidii. Lineage (NCBI taxonomy): Eukaryota > Metazoa > Chordata > Mammalia > Chiroptera > Vespertilionidae > Myotis > Myotis davidii. The sequence continues at coordinate 7,191,722 of NW_006293088.1, read as the reverse complement.
TGGGAAGGGGCAGGGCAGCAGCCGCCTCTGACCTTTACCCCCTGCTCCTCTCCTGCGCTCGGCTGCTGGGCCCAGAGGACCAGAGCTGCTTCCTCTTGGGCTTTACTGAAACCGCCGAGCACAGCACGTGCCGGTCTGTGCGGGCCTGGGCAGGCCCGGCTGTGCGGTGCCCCTAGCTGCCTCTTGTGCTTGGGAGAAGCAAAGACTGGAACCCTGATTCTGATCCAAACCCTCTGGCCGGCCAGTGTCCACCTTTGCGATGTTAGCAGAGCTGTGCTGTAAAAGGTGAGTCCCCAGGATGCCTGCAGACCCCTCAGTCTGGAGTTGGGGTGCCTGGACCCTGGGCATGTGCCCGGTCAGCCCCAAAGCCCCGATGAGCCACCAGAAGACCGCCTGCTGCCCCTCCCCCAGGAGGCCTCGGGCCTGCCCTGTGCTGTGCAGCGTGTTTCTGGCGAGTGTCTTGAATAATAATTGTTGTAAATGAACTTGCATCTTCTGCGCAAATAACTTACAGCTTCAAAGACTTTTGTCTTAACTTCTGAATGACACTCATTGCTTCATATTTTATTATTATTATCTTTTTATTGCTTCATATTTTAGTCCTGCATTTCCACCTGCTGCTTCGGCCTCAGGCTGTGTCTCTCTGCTAATAGATGGTTACCGCCTTTCCTTGGAGAGCTAGGACTTGGGGGCAGGAGAGTGTGGTGGGTCCTGTAGCTCAGACCTCATTTCCTGGATGGGACGCTGGGGCCCAGCCCAGGTAGGAATCTCGTTCAAGGTGGTGTGGTCGTTTAGCAGCGGGACCCGGGCAAGAATCACCACATGTTCCAGCTCAGTCCCCTGCTCCGTCCAGCCTGCCCTGCGGCTTCTCGAACTTTTCACTAAGGGCTTTCTTGTTTGTTGATGATAAAGAGAAGAGACTCGTAGCAGGGTCAGCGGTCAGAATGCCCCTCCATCTTTCGCGTGAGCTTCAGGGATGTAACTTTAGGAGATTTCTTCCACAGCCCGTTCCTCTCAGAGCAGGGAGGAGGCAGGAGGGCGAGCTTCATCGAAACCTCCCGAAGGAGAGCCTTAAGCGGAGGGGGCTCAGGCCACAGGCACGTGCTGGGGCCACCGAGAGCCCCTGTTTTTCAGTGAGGAGATGTGGACCCTAACTGATGAGGTGACTCACTGTCTGCCAAGCCAGGGTGTGCGGCCGAGCCAGGTCCTCTGATTGAAATGCCTCGCTCCGTCTACACAGGAGCATGGCTCAGGCTGTATAGCCCAGTGGTCGGCAAACTCATTAGTCAACAGCCAAACATCAACAGTACAACGATTGAAATTTCTTTTGAGAGCCAAATTTTTTAAACTTAAACTATATAGGTGTAGGCACATTGTTATTAACTTAATCAGCGTCCTCCTAAGCTGGCCTTTGCTAAAAACATCCTCAATCTGATTGAGGTACGTTCGCTGAGGTCGACCCCTTCCAACTCTCCCATCCACCCTCGTCTTGTATACTTGTTTCAGATAGAAGGGGTTGACCTCAGCGAACGTACCTCAAAACAATGTACCTCCCCCGCGCTGTGTATCCCGCGGCCCGCCTGCGCCTCGTCTCCCGTTGGCTGACCAACCGACATCCCCCGCTTCTTCTAATGCCCCTTCTTCAAAATAGACTCGCCCAGGCCGAAAACCAACTTCTGCGCATGGGCCACGGAGTTGCAATCGCACTGTATGTGCGCGCCCGCACATGGTATTTTGTGGAGCGGCCACACTCAAGAGGCCAAAGAGCCGCATGTGGCTCGCGAGCCCCAGTTTGCCGACCACTGGTCTAGCACAACAGCTGCCTCACCTACAGTTTTCTCCGCTGTAAACGAGCCTCTGTACAGAGCCTCCTCCCCAGGCGTCTGGGGGAAGGTCGAGATGGTGCACTTAACCCTCTGCACACCGTGCCTACTCAGACACTTGCGGTGTTAGCATTAGGCTCTCGGTGGCCAGCAGCCAGCTTCTGCCGGGGGATGGCAAATCCAAGCCTGCTATGCATGCTGCAGCGGGTCATCCCGTCGCCATGGTGAAGGGAGCAGGAGGCAGGTGTGTGTGTGTTGATCTGAGGTGCCTCTGATGCGAGCCATCGCACTAGAGCAGCGGTTCTCAACCTGTGAGACGTGACCCTTTGGGTCGCCTAAGACCATCCTGCATATCAGATATTTATTTTTTTTTTAATTTTATTTTTTATTACAAAGGGTATTACATATCATATCAGATATTTATATTACGATTCATAACAGTAGCAACATTGCAGTTATGAAGTAGCAACGAAAATAATTTTATGGTTGGGTCACAACATGAGGAACTGTATTGAAAGGGCCAGAAGGTTGAGAACCGCTGCTCTAGGGTCTAGACTAGTGATGGCGAACTTATGACACGTGTGGTATAAAATACATATCAAAAATATAAGTCTTTGTTTTACTATGGTTGCAAATATCAAAACATTTCTATATGTGACACGGCACCAGAGTTAAGTTAGGGTTTTTCAAAATGCTGACACGCCGAGCTCAAAAGGTTCGCCATCACTGCTCTAGACTCAGTGCTTCGTATTCCAGCCGCGCTGTTCTAAGTGTGCTCCTTGGACCAGCATCTCAGGCCCCTCCCTGGATCCTCTGCATCAGAACCTGCATTTTAAAAAGATCCTCAAGAGACTCAAATGCACATTAAAGTTTGAGAAACACTGTTAAGGTTAAGCAAACATGGCAAGAAACCAATCCAAACACACACACACCACCCACACTGGCTCGGGGAGGAGCGGTTCCCGGGTGTTTAGCAACCACAGAGTAAGCGACTTGCTGTACTCACTGGTAGTTCTGATTTGTGCTTGTTTCAAGGAGTTCTGGGGACATACACAAGAGGTAAGGGGGCAAACCTGAGAGCTGGGCTGGTCGGGGAGGCTGCAGCAAGAGCTCTGAGTCAGAACCGCGTTACAGAGGGGCCTGGAGGTGGGCAGGCCCGGGCCACCCATCGCCGCTTCCTGCAGTCCTCTGGGGCCGGCCCGGCCCGTGGGCCCCCTCATCTGCCCCCTCAGCCCTGGAGGTCCTGGAGCTCCTTCCCCGGCTTGTACCGGCACGTCCAGAACCCTGGCCGCCACTCGGATCAGGAGCCCCGAGTCGAAGCCTGCCAGCTGGCGGCTCCAGGCTTCACCTTTCTCCTGCTCTGACCTTGCAGCTCTTCCTCCCTCCCCACAGGGGGATTGCCACTGGCGAAGGAAGTGCTTGCGGGGCCAGGGCCAGCAATTGGAGAGCAGGAGAAGGAAGTAGAAGGGGCCCGTGGCTCCTCTGCGTTGGGGTGAGTGCAGGTAGAGGAGAGTGGAGCCCTTGATCCTCAGCTAAAGCTGCCACAGGGAAACGCCGGGGTCCTGGGCATGCTGGTGCCGACACTGGTTGGACCCTCCTCTTGGTTTGGCTGCTAACGGGTGCCGGGTGCCGTTGGGATGGGTCCCGAGAGAGATGAGGACGAGGCAGGGAAAGTGGAGGAGGGGTCAGATGCCCGAGTCAGGAGGCAGATCCGGGGCCTCGATCCAGGGACGAGGCAGGCCTGCGGAGGTCGGCCAGCCGGGCTGCGGGGCTTCTGTCACTTCCTGTGATTGCTTTAAACCTGTTTCGCTCTCTGTAGAACATTACAGACTCCTGGTGTAGATTTCGGTCATCCTTTATCTGCCTGCCATATAATAGGTGCTAATTAGTCATTCTAGTTCCTACTTAAAAAATAAAATGAATAAGTAAAATAAAAAATGTATAGTAGTATATGGCATTGATTTCAGAGAGGAAGGGCGAAGCGGGGAGAGAAACGTCAATGATGAGAGAATCACTCATCAGCTACCTCCCACAGGGCACCCACCAGGGGTCAAGCCCACAACCTGGGCATGTGCCCAGACTGGGAATCGAACTGTGACCTCCTGGTTCATAGGTCGACGCTCACGCACTGAGCCACAC
>NW_006293088.1:7186657-7187445 GCF_000327345.1 Myotis davidii | reverse complement strand
CTAGATTGCGAGAGGGCACAGGCTGGGCTGAGGGCACAGGCCGAGTGCACAAATTTTTGTGCACCAGGCCTCTAGTCCTATAATAAAGGACAATGGAATAGTTTTATCTTTTTCTCACCATACATAATCACACCCACTAGAATAGCTACTATGAAAAAAAGAGAAAATAACAAGCGATGAGGCTGTGGAAGTATTGGAAACCTTGTGCACTGTTGGTGCGAAACAATAGAATGTTTCCTCAACAAGTTAAAAACAGAACTACCTTATGATCCAGCTTTTCTACTCCTGGATATATACCCAGAAGAATGGAAAGCAAGGTGTGAAGAGATATTTGTACACCCATATTCCTAGCAGCATTATTTACAATAGCCAAACAGTGGCAGCAGGCTAAATGTCCATTGACAGATAAGTGGATAAACAAAAGATGGTATATACTATACCACACTAGAGGTATATGAAATTGCCTGGGCGGGAATGGGGGGGTGGGGAGGGTGTCCCTCAGAGCGCTGCCTGGGCGGGAATGGGGGGATGGGGGAGCCTCGGAGTAAAATTGAGCCCAATGAGCTTTACAATCTCAGCTCTAACAGTCGCTCAACCACTGAGCCACACCGGCCGGGCCTAGTTCCTTCCTCATTAGCACAGCCAGGCTGGGCCCATTCCCTCACCTGTCTCTGAGACCCAGCTGCTGGCCCATTCCTTCCTTCCTTCCTCACTCCTGCCTGTCCCTCAGAGCGCGGCCTGGGCGGGAATGGGGGGGTGGGGGTCTGTCCCTCAGAGTGTGGCCTGGG
>NW_006293088.1:7181691-7186236 GCF_000327345.1 Myotis davidii | reverse complement strand
CCTCTCTCCTTTCATAAATGTCAGCTGCTCCAGACTAGGCTGAAACCAGCCCGGTGGGAGGCCCGCCTGGGGGAGGCCGCGTGCCGTTGCTGTGTGGTCAGCTCAGGAGCCAGGGGGCTGGTGCCTGTCCAGCTCCCCCACCTCTCACCTGGGTACCTTCAGCTGCCCGGGCCTCGGCTCCTCTACCTGCAGGAGGGCGACGAGGTGGGACTCACCACTGGGTCTTCTCAGGTTCCTGACAGCATTCCGTGAGATCTAATGCTCACACGCATCAGGTTCATGCTTGGAACGTGTTAGCATTCAGGTTTGCTGCTCTTATTAATTAGTATACCACGATAATTACACAGCACTGTCCCAAGCACAATCTAAATATTAACTCACTGTCATCTTGTAACAACCATGGATGTAGGTACCTCTAATACTCCCATTTCAAGTGAGGAGACCGAGGAACAGAGAGGCTGTATGATTGTCCAAGGTGAGGCTTGAGCTGGGATTCAAACTCCGTCCTCTGGTTCCGGTCTGTGCTTTTTACCACCGTGGGTGGCAATGGCCTGTATTCACAGTGTGCTTGGAGCCAGTGCACGTGGGAGAAGCCAGGGGAGATGGGAGAGGCCTGAGCATCTCACAGCTCCAGCCACCAGCTAAGGACCCGCCACCAGCCCTGAGCTGCCCTGATGGTCCAGGCAGCCTGTGCGCCGGGCAGAGACGGGCCGTGGTCATGAGGTGGACAGCTCTGATCCCATGGCAGCCCTGGGGCCTCCCTCACGGCTTGTGCCACCTTCCCATGCTCCTGCAGCAAAACGTTCTGCCTCCGCCAGTGGCCTGCCACCTTCCCGGGCAGAGTCCTGTTTACAGAGCACGCTGCCTACCCGCCGGCTTCCTGGCACTAACATAGCTTTGAGGAGGGGGGAAGCGCGGGGACTAGCAGTTTCCTGAGAAACACGTGGCTGTTTCTTGCCAGGCAGGAAATGTTCGATAGCCTGGAATCGTGTTCGCCCCCCATTATGCCACCTGAGCATGTCTGATCCTTCCTTGTTCCTTGTGTGTCTCTCCCAGGCGTCCGGGCTTGTGGAGGATGCTGGCGGTGGCCGTGTTCGTGGCCCTCCTGGGCTGCCTGCGGGCCCAGGAGCTGCGGGGACACGTCTCCATAGTCCTGCTGGGAGCCACTGGGGACCTGGCCAAGAAGTACCTGTGGCAGGGGCTGTTCCAGCTGTACCTGGAGGAGGCGGGGAAGGGCCACAATTTCAGCTTCCATGGGACTGCTCTGACGGCCACCGAGCAGGGCCAGGAGGTCGTGGCCAAGGTCCTGGAGTCCCTTTCCTGTCCCAAGGATGTGGCACCCGCTCGCTGTGCTGAACTCAAGGACCAGTTCCAGCGGCTGAGCCAGTACCGCCAGCTGAAGACCACGGAGGACTACGCGGCTCTGAGCAAGGACATCGAGGCGCTGGTGCAGCGCGAGGGCCTCTGGGAGGCGGGCCGCATTTTCTACTTCTCCGTGCCGCCCTTCGCCTACACGGACATCGCCCGCAGCATCAACAGCAGCTGCCGCCCGGGCCCCGGCGCCTGGCTGCGCGTCGTCCTGGAGAAGCCCTTCGGCCACAACCACCTGTCAGCGCAGCAGCTGGCCACGGACCTCGGGAGCTTTTTCCACGAGGAGGAGATGTACCGGGTGGACCACTACCTGGGCAAGCAGGTGAGCCTGCTGGGCCAGAGTGAGCTGGGCACAGGTCGACCCGTTGACGGGGCCACACCACCGACTGTGGGATTGGGCCTGAAGGCGTGTGAAACCTGCGCTCCGTGGTCGTTTTGCAGGGGGGTAGGGGGTGAGGGGGTGAAGGGCAGATGGTGAGCAGGTCTGCGTGGCCCTTGTCCACGTGTCCTGTCCTGTTTCCCGGCAGGGGCCGGACTCTGATCGCTCAGCGGTGCCCTGTGTCCCCTCCGGAGGTGGCCCCGAGACACTGGGGTGAGCCCGGCTTCTGGCTGGGTATGCTGTGGGAATTAGAATTGATCACCTTATTCCACACCCATTGGCCTGGTTTTCAGTATTTTTTCTTGCTGGGTTCTGTTTTGAGCCAGAAGGCTGGCAGCAAGATCTTACAACTGAATAGGGCCCCAAGGCCATGCTTCTCCTTCGGGCCCTGTGGCAGAGTGTGGGGCTGGCCCGGGGACGCACCGCAGCTGACTGCGCCCTTGCCCTCGGAGCCCCCCCGTTAGGACACTTCCCCCCGGAAACGCCAACCCTCAGGCCCCATTTGAGTTTCAGTATTCCCAGAGTGGTCCTCAGACCAGGCCTGTCCCGGGGAGATTTCACTTGTTTATGAGAAAATGAAAAAAATAGCACTGAATGTCAACTTGAAGCTTTCCTTATTCCATTTTTGGTGTTACAGTAGCTTTCTGTTATTTAATGTTGATGCTAACAGGCAAAAGATAATCTTACCTGTTTCCTTTCCTGGCAAAATAAAGAGCTGGTGGCCCCGCAGAGGGCACCTAAAGATCTGGAGTCCTTCCTGGCCGGGAAGCCTGACGCCCAGGGGCCATCGCTCTGAGCGTCTCTCCTCGGAGAAGGGGGTGGGGCCCCTCCTGGGAGTCGGGCTCCTCCTCCGCCCCAGGACCCGCAGCACACCCGTCTGCTTCCCCGCCAGGCCGTGGCTCAGATCCTGCCTTTCCGAGACCAGAACCGCAAGGCCCTGGACGGCCTGTGGAACCGGCACCAGGTGGAGCGGGTGGAGATCGTCATGAAGGAGACGGTGGATGCAGAAGGTGCGTGAATGGTCCCGCTCACGCCTCCTGGTCCTCCTGCCTGTGTCTGCTGCAGCGCTGGCTGACCCCGTGCCTCCCCAATGCCTCGCAGAGGGATGTTGTTGCTGGTGTGTGGACTGCTAGCCCCCAGGGCCCTGCAGGCAGACCTGAGGGGTCAGCGCTGCCCTCAGAGCGTGGGGTCTCCTCAAGTAAATAGGGCTCTGATGCTGGAAGGTACCGGAGTTCTCTGGGGGTGCGGGGGACCATCAGTCGCGTGAGGCTTCCTCAGACTTTTGTCCTCGTCCAAGTGGCGACCTCTGCCAGGAAGGCTTCTCGTCATCTCCTCGCCTCCTGGCCCCTCCCGTGCCTGGTCCTCAGCTCAGGTGTCACTTTCTTAGGAAGCCTCTGCTGAGCATCTTAACCAGATCCACTCCGTGGCACAGCGCCACTCGCCTCCTCACTGCCCCTCCTAGAGGAAAGGAGGGAGGGAGGGAGAGAGAGAGAGAGAGAGAAACATCGATGTGAGAGAGAGAAAGAGAAACATCGATGTGAGAGAGAAACATCGATCAGTTGCCTCCCTCATGCGCCCCGACCAGGGATCAAACCCTCAACCCTTTGGTGTATGGGACAACGTTCCAGTCAACTGAGCCACGGGCGGGCTGCCCTCCCATCTTTTCCTCGTCATATCCCTGTCCCTGCAGACCACAGGGCCCAGGCCATCCCTGCGCTGGCACCTGGCACACTCCTGGGAGGTGCGGGATGACTACCCCGTGAGTGAGCAGGTGAGCTGGGAGAGGAGGCCTGCCTGTGGGCCCATCTCTGCCTCACCTGGTGACCTCAGCACACACTCCCCTCACCTGGGAGATGAGCAGGTTGTGTAGGTGACCATGGCTAAGGCCCCTTGGAGCGCTGGCATTCTGGGATTTCATCAAGTGTTTTGAGCCATGGATATGTTCAAAGCCTTGGTTCTTACCTAAAATAATAAAAGCTCATGCTTGTTGTGTCCTAAACCCTTCGTTAGCCAAATGAGGTGGGTACGGTGGTTACCTCCACTGACAGGTGCGGTTCGGGATGTGCCTCAGGTCACTCTGGACGTGGGGGGCCCGGGTCCTGGGCAGGCGGTCTGGCTCCCGCACCGGCTTCCAGCTCACGCTGAGACCGCTCCTCAGCCCTGGCAGGAGCCCAAGGCCCGTCCCTGCCCCGCACTGTGTGCCTGGGCGGAGCAGGACCGGACCCTCGGGCCCGGGTGGGGAACGAGGAGGTCTGCCTCTTGTTCTTGCCTTCTCCTCTTTTTCTTTCTCTTCCCCTGGTTGCTCTCTCCAGCTTGCTGTCCCTCCTCTTTGGATGTGTATGTGGACTAGAAACCCTGGTGACACAGGGGGCAGTGAGATGCAGCCTTTGTCCCCCAATACCTCACAGATTTGTGGGGGGAGAGGATATCGGGACAGACTGCCAAGTGGATGAGGCAGGCAGGGTGCTGTGGGGCAGGGGAGGGAGGGAGGTGGGCTGGGCGTCAGGCATCCCTTGGGAGCCAGGCCCGAAGGGCACTGCTGTCCTTCAAATGAGCTGGGTTTCTCCAGCCTGGACCCACATCAGAAGAGAGGTTCCCGCGCAGTGAGCTTTCCGAGGCCTCAGGATCCCCCCAGCCCTGCCAGGTGCCCCTGCTGTCCTGGGCGAGGGCTCAGGCCGGGGCTCCCCCGGGGCCCGTGTGTGTCTGATGTCCTGGCAGCGTGAGTGCTGGGCCTCCGCTTGCTCTGTCTGCAGAGGATGCACTCAGGCCCTGCACCGAGGGCGCGGTGGGCGGCC
>NW_006293088.1:7172369-7181597 GCF_000327345.1 Myotis davidii | reverse complement strand
TGCAGCTCCTTCTGCGCCCGCGCAGGTTGGGGGAGAGCCGCACTATCTGGAGGTCCCAGTGGGCGCCATGGCCTCTTAGTTCTGGGGCCCGTTGTCATTTGTGGGTTTCTTTGCAGGATCCCCATGGAGCCAGGGGCTAGACAAAGTGCAGCATTTTGGAGGAAGTGAGTTCTCTGTCTCTGTGTCTCTCTCTGTCTCTCTCTCTCTGTCTCTCTCTCCTTGTGTCTCTCTCTCCCCCCGACCCCATGGGACTTAGGACACGCATTCTTCACATCCAGGAAGTGGCCTGTGCAGCTCTGGTGCCCCAAGCACTGACCTGCAGCCGCGCCCCCCCCTTGGCCAGGAAGCCCTGTGTCCACTTGTCAGGGCCTCGGCTCGCCTTCTCCGGGGTTGGGTCGGAAGCAGGCAGGGCAGGCTTTCCCCGCTGCAGGGGGACTGACCACGAAGCCACAGGGCAAAGGGGGGCCTTCTCCCTCCCGCTCCCCCAGCACTCAGCCCCTGGCTTTTCTCCTTCTGCAGGTGTGCACCCCTCGCTGAGTCCTGTGCAGGGAGGCAGGGCTGGGTCCCTGGTGGCAGCCTGGACCACCAGCCCGGGTGTTGGCAGGGGCAGGTTTGAGCTAGGCTGGGACGCGGGCTGTTCTGGCCTGAGCTGCTGCAGGCCCTGGGAGAGGGACTTGTGAGCTGCAAGGTCATCAGGATGTCCCCACCCCCACTCACTCACTCACCCACAGGGGCGGGGTTGGCTGCCCCAGCTCCCTCCCTCCACGGCTGCGAGTGGTTGTTTTTTTCTCCTTTTCTGTCTCAGCCTCTGGCCCAGAGGAGTTTGCTGCAGCATCAAGGCCACTGCATAGACAGCAGGGAGGGGGGGGGAGAGAGAGAGAGAGAGAGTGAGAGAGAGAGAGAGAGAGAGACTTGGGAGGAGGAAAGGAAGAAGCAGTCCTCCCTCCAGCTGCCAGTGCAGCTCCCTCTTCTCATCTGGGCGCCCTCCTGAGGGGTCCCCATCCAGTGAGCCCCTGAGAGTCACAGGAACCTGGGACCTGGGTTCCTGAAACAGCCCCGTGGGCCAGGCAAGAAGTGACCTCGGCTGGGTCACTGGGCTTCTGTGGAGATGACGCCTGCTGGTCCGGCTCCTGGCCACTGGCAAAGGCTCTGGAAGGAGGGCTGGGCCGCTGATGGACTGAGGCCCGACCAGGGAGGGTCCCTATCCTGACCTTGGGGGGGGAGCGTGATGCATGTTCACTTCTGAGGGCGGAGTGACCACTCAGTGCCTCTCACTGAGGGACGGGCAGCCAGGGTCCTCCCAGGTACCAGCTGGCCTGCCTTCCGCCTGGTGTGCTAGAGGGGCCGCCCCGTGTGCCAGAGGGGCCGGAGCGCACTCAGCAGTGCAGTCGTCCCTCCCTCCCCTCCCCCCCCTCCATCTGCAGAGCTGCCAAGGTGAGCGCAGGGCAGTGCCAGGTGTCCTGACCAGTGGACCGCTTGCTCCTGGGCCCAGCCCCCTTTTATTTTCAGTGATCCCAGAAGCCATTGGTGCGGACCTCAGCAGGCTTTTAGTTTCTTGTGCTTTTAAAGCCCTGTTTTTACCAGGAAATTGGGATCTCCCGTAAAGTGGAGGCAGCAGGACCGGTTTCCGGGCCCAGCAGTCTCTGTTGCATAGTGACGGTGACCCAGTGTCTGTCTGTCTCCGTCCCTCTCTCTCTCTCTCTCAGGGTGCCTTGAGGTTTAAGTCTGGAGATGTATGTACATGGGAATACTTTACAACTGGAAATGCTGCTCTTTATATACGTTGGCAAGGACAGGAAGTGGGCGTGGCCTCAGGCCCTGGGCTCCACCTGACTTATTTATTTTTATTTTTTAAATATATCTTTATTGATTTCAGAGAGGGAGAGGGAGTGAGAGAGAGAAACATCAATGATGAGAGAGTATCACTGATTGGCTGCCTCCTGCACTCCCCCTACTGGGGATCGAGCCTGCAACCTGGGCGTGTGCCCTGAATGGGAATCAAACTGTGACCTCCTGGTTCATAGGGCGGTGCTCAACCCCTGAGCACAGTCGGGCTAGTATATACCTTTTAGCAGCTCTGTATTTCTGTTCAGTTCTGTTCATGCCAGAGTATGGATTGTTCTATTATTAGGCATTTTGGTTGTTTCCGTTTTTGCCATTTTAAATAGTCCTTTGTGAGCTTTCAAAAAAAAGTTAAGATATAATTCACATGCCATAAAATTTACCCTCTTAGCCCTAGCGGGTTTGGCTCAGTGGATAGAGCATCTGACTGTGGACTGAAGGGTCCTGGGTTCAATTCCGGTCAAGGGCACATGCCTGGGTTGCGGGCTCCATCCCCAGTTGTGGGTGCGCAGGAGGAAGCTGATCAGTGATTCTCTCTCATCATTGATGTTTCTATCTCTCCCTCTCCCTTCCTCTCTGAAATCAATAAAAATGGATTTTTTAAAAAAATTTACCCTTTTAAAATGTACAATTCACTAGTTCTTAATATATTCACAGAGTTGTGCAACCACTGTCTAATTCTAGAACACCTATGAGCATTAAATGTATTTTTCCTCTAAGTATACTTCTGAAGTGGAATTGATAGGCCAAAGGAGGAAGTCTACTTTGTTATGACATCCCCCCAGACTTCTCCTGCCTTCCCTGGGATGCCACCCCTTGAGGTTTCAAGGGGCAGCGCAGCTGGGGGGCAAAGCGGTGGGTCTCTCCAGCTTGTGAGCGTGGACGAGCCCTGGACTCGGGCAGGATGGAAGCCAGTGTATGGCCTTCCTTCCATCGTCCATGCCACTGTGCTGTGTTCCATCCTGTTCACATCGATGGGCTTTGACCCTCACCTTTCAACCCAGGCAAGGATGCTGGGGGTCAATACAGGTCATTTTCAGAAAAAAACAGCCACCAAAGAACAGTCCACAACAGCTGGTGGCAACTAAAAAAACCCAGCTTGGTGGGCATCTTCAGGAGGCCTCGCCCCGCCCTTCCCTGCGCCTGGCCTTAGCTGCAGGCCTCCCCCCGAGAGGCACAGGTTCCGGTCACTGCACTTGAACTCGGAAAAGACAGAGCCAGCCAGGAAAGGATCAGAGCCTGCAATCTGTGGGCTGTGCTGCACGCGGCACCCCCTGAAGCTTGAAATTAGGAAGAAAGGAAGCTCTCTCTTACGCAGCGGGCAGCAAGCCTAGGAAGTGCTTCTCCCCACGGACCGAGAGGGGATAAAAATAGGAAAAGGGCCACTGAGGGATTTGCTAAATTAATGAATAGTAAGCAGATAACAGGGCCTTTAAGGACTCCGCTGTGTTCTCGCCATCGAAAATTCCTCTGTTTGCAAAGCTTTATTCTCTTTATACTCTTAAATCTGCTGCGATTCTTCGATTCTAAGACACATTTTCCCCATCTCTGAAGTTGGGTTTCCCACTGGCGAAGTGACAGTTGAATTGGCACCCCTTTTCTTCGAGGTTATAAAAAAATGATTTTCACCATTGATGGCATTTTTGATTTGACAAAACCCAGCATATCCCCCCAGTCATTGCCTCCCCAGGCCCGTCTCAGACCACCAGCTACCTTTTAGGATTTTTTTTTTTTAGAGGAAGGGAGAGGGAGAGAGAGATACAAACATCAACGATGAGAGAGAGTCATTGATCGGTTGCCTCCTACACGCTCCACACCTGGGATTGAGCCCGCAACCGGGGCATGTGCCCTGACCGGGAATTGAACCATGACCTCCTGGGTTCATAGGTTGATGGTCAACCGCTGAGCCACACTGGCCGGGCACCTTTTAGATTTTTTTCACTGGACACCACACCACCTCTTCAGACTCAGCGGAGTTAGGGCTAAAACCATCCTTGCATTTTTCTCATGAAATAGAACTACTTTTTCTAACTCTTTTTATTTCCACATGGTGACTGCTGTCCGAGTGGCCTGGCTGGGGCCCCTCTCATGCCGCCCCCGTAACGACGCAAACACCAGCCAGTGTTCATGGTGCTTCCTGTGCGCCAGGCCTGCGTGTGTGTGGACTCACTAACCTCGCAGCAGCCCCACTGGGAGGCACGTGCCGATTCCTCTCTTACGTGTGAGACAGCCACTCCCCGGGGCCACAGGGCTGAGACATGGCCGAGCAGGCGGCCAGGCTGGAGACCCACTCCAGGTCCCGACCCTGAACTGCCCGTCTCCGCCCAGTGCTCGCTCACCCACGGAATGTCCGCGTCGCTGTGGCTCCACGCGCCCCGCCCTGCCTGATGTCATGCCGCTGCCCCTCTGACAGGCCACCTGGCAGGCCCTGGCCGCGATCTTCCCACAGCGCCTCTTTCCTGTCTCCGCTTCCTGCTCTCACACTCGGTAAAACACAGTTCTGTTGGGAGGTAATTATGTGTCACACAGTTCACGCATTCGAGGCATGCAGTTCAGCAGCTCGGGTATGTTCACGGAGTTGGGCAGCCATCCCCATGGCCCACTTTAGAACATCCTCAAACTTGTGCCCCTTGGCTGCCCCTCTAATGCCCCCCTCTCCCCAGCCCCCCATTACCTCTGGTCTTTCTGTCTCTCTGGATTTGCCTGTTCTGAGCATTGCACATCAGTGGAATGATACGATTTGTGGCCTTTTGTGCTTGGCTTATTTCACTTAGCATGATGTGTTCCAGGTTCACCCATGTTGTAGTGTTTGTCAGAGCGACCTCTTTCGTTGCTGCCTAGTATTCCGTTGTGTGGGTGGACCACATGTTCCTCATGCATTCATCAGCTGCTGGACATGCAGGATGCTGCTCTTCTGTGGCTGTTGTGAGTAATGTGGCTATGAGCATCCGTGTACAAGTTTGTGTGTGGACGTATGCTTTCCTTTCTCTTGTGTATACGTGACAGTAGAATTGCTGGGTCACATGGTAGCTCCTTAACTAGTTGAGGTCAAGAACTTAATAGCTCCTCACACTCCTCAATCTAGTTCCCAAGGCCCTTTCCGTCTGTCCCGGATTCCTCCTACTCCCAGCCACAAACCGGCTGCTTCTGCTGGGCCAGGCGTTGCCATCTGAGCTGTGTGCTGGGGCCTCTGCCCTCTGGTGCATGCTGTCCACCCTAACTGGGATGTGGCCCAGGGACAGTCAGCCCAACATACATGTCTTTGAGACATGCAGCGTTTTAAGCAATCTGAATTATGTGTGCACATTTAAAAATCATGACATTACACTCATTGGTCCAAATGTTTATGTTCTCCAAAAAAAATTAGAAGATTTGGTCACCCTGAGCCCACACTCCAGTGTGGCACCACCTGATGGCAGCTGAGGCATTTAACTGTCCTGAGGGATATAAGCGCTGCCCCACCCCCTCACACCTGCACTGGGCCCCCTGGCATGGGGTCCCTGACCTTTGACCTATCCCATCCTCTGGAGCCCCGCTCAGCTGGCTCCTCCGACCACTGTGCTCTGTTCTGAAGTCCCTGGTGCTTGGGCCACCGAGCATCACACTGGGTGCCATGTCCTGTGGTGGTTTCAATGGGGTGGCAGGAAGTTGAAAGGGAGGTATTTGGTGGCAGGAACTGCAGGTGCTGGGGCCAATGGCCTGGCTTCCAACCTTAACCAGCTGTGTGACCTGGGCCAAGTTACCTAACTTCTCTGAGCCCCAGAGGTCACAGCAGGACGTCCTCATATGTCGGGATGGTGAGGAGTAAGTGGGCTGATATCCATGCATTGTTATTGTCTTAGCTTTTCCTGGTGTCTTCTCAACAACATTGTAAGGACTTCGACAGTCAGAACCTGTGGGGCGGGCTCGGCCATTGTCTTCAGTGGGGCGCTCTGAGCATGCGGCCTGGACAGGCCTGGGCCGTGCTGTCCCAGGGTTCCGCTCTGGCCAGGGACGCTGAACTCTGGGTGAGAAGAGTCACTCCGGCACTGGGGACATGGGTGCCTTCCCGCAGGCAGGCTGCGGCTTCCTCTCTGGCCCACAGCACTGGTCCGGGCGGGCCTGGTCCTGCTCGCCGTCCAGCTGGCCGGAGCTGCGCTGGGAGCCGGGCAGGCAGGTGGCTGGGACCTCACTTGGGACCCCGGTGGCCGCGGAAAGCAGCATGCTGGCCACGCGGCCTGAACAAGGAGCCCTCCCCGTCGTTTGTTTGAATTAGATATTGACTCGATAAAAAAGAACGCTTACAAAATACGCCTACGATCTACAGGACTGTGGTATAGTGAATACCATGTACCCCCCAGCCTGACTTCAAAACAGGGCTTTGGTGTCTCCGGGTCCCTCCCCAAATTCCCTCCCGCCTCACCTGCAGGGCTCCAAACTGCGGTGGACCGTGCCTGGCCCCTGCCTGTTGTTGCCGTGGCTGTCTGACCCCTGACAGCGGCTGTGGCATTTGAAGGGCGCCGTGCTGTGTGTTGGATGGAGGTGTCTGCTTTTGTCCCTTTATCCTGCATTCAGGATAACCTCTCAGGTCTGACTTCTAGTAACTGACTCTTTTCCATGGTTTCTGATACATAAAGCCTTTCTAAGTCCCAGGAGCAGTTTTCCTCTGTCTTAAGTTCTGTTTTTCTGGTCATTTTCCATCCTGTGTTCAGAATTAATTTTTTTTGGAAGCATTCACGTTTCTTTCTGTCGACATGTTTTTTGCAGTTGATGTGTGACGACGTGTGTCTGTTCGTTTCCTCCGCTGTGCAGTGTCCCTTGGTTGCGGGCGGCACGCTCTCAGGCGCCAGGGCTGCCGCAGTGAGCAGGGACGCAGCCCCTGCTCGGATGGAGCTTCGGGTGTCATGGGGCAGCAACAGGCGGGCACTGGGTCAGGCAGGGGCCCGCGGGGTGGGCCAGAGGTCAGTGACGTCTCCCGGAGCGGGAACCCGAGACCCGCGCACGACTGGCGTTGCCGGGGTAAGAACCAGCCTGCGTCGTGGACAGTGCAGTGAAGCCTCCACCCGTGACTGCCCCCCTGTCGTGACGTGAGCTTTCTCCGTGTGTCGTCGACTGCGGTGCAGATAGGAGCCGTGCCACGCGAGCAGCTGGGCACTGGCACCTAAGCGCTCAGACAGCTGGAGCCTCTGCACTTGACCCTGACAGTCACGGCTCCCCGCGAGCTCTGGAGAGGGGCAGGCGTGTGTGTGTGTGTGTGTGTGAGACCCCGCCCCCGGCACTGCTGTACTCGCCATGGGCAGGTACGCTCTTGCTCTGGTGGAGCAGGGACAGTCGTGGCTGCCGTGCAGGACCTGTGGGTGTGACCAGGGGGCACGTGTGAGCCTCTGCACCGTGCCAGGCCACAGCGGGCGTTGGGCTGTCATGCGGGCCGTGCCCTCACCTTGTCCACCTGCCAACTTGACTTCACCTGGATGTCCAGCTGAAACTCACCTAAAACGGAACTCGTGTTTCCTCCGTCAAACTGCCCCTCCCGTCTCCCCATCTTGGCAGATGTCTCCACCGCCGTCCTTCGCTTACGCCCCGATTCTAGGAGTGACTTTGGCTTCTCCTCTTTGCTCAGTAGCCCAGTCAGTCCCGACTCCAGAATGAGTCGTCCATTCCCTCCAGCCCCTGTGCTCCCACCACAGCCTTGTTCCCGGGCTCCTCGTTTCTACAGCCCTTCTCCCCACAGCAGGCGGGGTCTAGGCCGAAGGCACATCTGAACTTGTCCCTTCCTGCTTGAAGCCCTCCAGGCGCTCCCCCTGAACTCAGAAGCAAGTCCAGCCCCTTACCTGGGCTCCAGGCCCCTGCCCTCCTGCCCCCTCCCTCTGGTGCAGGAGCCAGCCAGGCTCCATCTTACCTCGGCTTCTGCTCCCCCTGCCACTGCAGGGCTGACTCCTCGGTCTCAGAGGGGCCTTCTCTGTCCCTCTGTCACATCTCTACATTTCTCTGTTGACGTGCTTTTTCCTCCCTCCCATTTCCCCTCCCTGGAAGCTGAGGACAAGGACCTGTCTGTGTCCTTGGCACCTGCATGTTGCCTGGCACCTTGGTGCACTTGGTAACGGGTGGCAGTCGTCAGCCCGTTGATTGGCGGGAGGCAGACACTGACACTCAGAAGTCACACCTAGGAAGCGGCCCTCAGACCCCAGAGCCCGGGCCCTCTCCGCGATGCAGGGAGGGGCGGGGCCAGGTGTCTGCAATCTGGCCTTTGCCCGGCCAGAGCCTGCCCCACGCAATTCCTGAAACTCACCTAAAACGGAACTCGTGTTTCCTCCGTCAAACAGGAGAAGCCCGGAGAGTGTGACGCCTTCTCTTAAACGGCCCTCGAGGATTTCTGCATCAACCACGTTGTGGGCTCTGGACCGGGCTTGGGGTGCGGACGAGGCACGTGGGCTGGGGTCTCGGTGCACCTCGGACGTTGGGCGTGTTGCCCACCTTTATGGCCTCCCGTCCTCTCCTCCCACCAGGTCGCACCAGCTTCTACGAGGAGTACGGGGTCATCCGCGACGTCCTGCAGAACCACCTGACGGAGATCCTCACGCTGGTGGCCATGGAGCTGCCCCCCGACATCAGCAGCTCGGAGGACGTGCTGCGGCACAAACTGCAGGTCTTCCAGGCGCTGCGGGGCCTCCGGAGGGGCAGCGCCGTCCTGGGCCAGTACCAGGCCTACAGCGAGCAGGTGCGCAGGGAGCTGGACAAGCCGGCCGGCTTCCTCAGCCTGACGCCGACCTTCGCAGGTGGGCCCCGGGCCGGGCGCGGGCTGCCCCACTGGACACTGCTTTCCCAGCCCAGACGCCCTTGGGTTTAGGCCAGAAGGGTCTTGAAGTGGGGTTTTCAAGGGGCACTCGGGGGCCTCCCATCAGCTTAAAGCAGCAGGTCCCCCGCTGGCTCCCTCAGGGTGAAGGACACCCCGTGACAGTGTCAGTTCAGTCCCTGTCCACAGATCCTCCAGGGCTGGCTCACGCCTGGCTCTCACCCTCATGGGGCTGACGTCCAGGCCCCCACCCCCACCCCCTCAATGAGGCTGCAAGCCTGTCCGGCCATTGCCCAAAGCACCCCCCGCGGGCAAGGACCACGCTGGTCAGGCAGGGCCCCCCAGAGCCATCCTCTGGGCAGTCCCTGAGGCTCAGCTTTCTGGGAGAGGGTGCTCCCCCAGGCTGCAGATAATACCCCACAACAGGGGCAGCACTGCTGTGTGCCAGGCACTTTATCTGCGTCATCTCGTGTAGTCCTCACACACATGCACCCACGTGGCAGGCATGTTATTACCTGCACTTAGAGGGAGGAAATGTGAAAAACCTGCCGAGATCTGCAGGGAGAGTGACGGGGACACGGGCAGGGAACTGAGTCAGGAGGACGCTCCGCACC
>NW_006293088.1:7170374-7172315 GCF_000327345.1 Myotis davidii | reverse complement strand
GTCCTCCTTACTGGCACACCACCCTCCCTTCTGTACCTGACCTTGCTCAGGCATGCCTGAGCACCCCCCTCCCCCCGCCGCCCCAGTAGCCAGCACCCCATCCTGGGACTTTTCTCAGCGGCTCTGGGTCCGACCTCAGCCCAGTTCCCCTTCCTCGGGGACGGTGAGTCTAGAGAGGCGGCGTCTGCGATGGTCCTGAGGCTGTTTTTCTCTCTCTCTTTTTCTTTTTTGGTTAATCCTCACCTGAGCATGTGTTTCCACTGATTTTTAGAGAGAGTAGAAGGGAGGGGGAGAGACAGAGAGAAATGTTGCTGTGAGAGAGACACGATTGGTTGCCTCCCGCACAGGCCCCGGTCAGCCCCAAGGATCGAGCCTGTAACTGAGGCATGTGCCTTTAACCAGAATTGAACCCGGGACCCTTCAGTCCGCAGGCTGACACTCTATCCACTGAGCCCAACTGGCTAGGGCTGCTTTTCTTTCTTTCTTTATAAATATATTTTTATTGATTTCAGAGAGGAAGAGAGAGGGGGAGAGAGAGAAACATCAGTGATGAAAGGGAATCATCAGTTGGCTGCTTCCTGCATGCCCCACAGTGGGGATTGAGCCCATAACCCGGGCATGTGCACTTGACTGGGAATTGAACTGTAACCTTCTGGTTCAGAGGTTGATGCTCAACCACTGAGCCACACTGGCCTGGCAAGGCTGCTTTTTGAGCACTGCTGGAGGGAAGATCATGGGAGGGGTGAAAGGTGGGGGGTGAGCCTAGCAACGCCGTGGGTGCCCAGAGGAGGGGCTGGGGGAGAGGGCTACTGGCAGGGAGGCAGGAAGGGGAGGCGGGTGGGTGGGAAGTCCGTTTCCCGTGCTGGAGTGTCACCTCCCCCGTCCCTGTCCCCGCAGGCATCCTCGTTCACCTGGACAACCTTCGCTGGGAGGGCGTCCCTTTTCTCC
This sequence comes from Myotis davidii, assembly GCF_000327345.1. Taxonomy (NCBI): domain Eukaryota; kingdom Metazoa; phylum Chordata; class Mammalia; order Chiroptera; family Vespertilionidae; genus Myotis; species Myotis davidii. Next base: position 7,171,367 of record NW_006293088.1, on the reverse strand, counting down.
TGATGTCGGGCAAAGCCTTGGACGAGAGAATGGGCTACGTCCGGGTCTTGTTCAAGAACCGGGCGTGTTGTGCGCAGAGCGAGCAGCACTGGGTCGCGGAGCAGAGTGCGTGTCTGCCGCGCCAGATCATCTTCTACATCGGGCACGGCGCGCTGGGCAGCCCCGCGGTGCTGGTGAGCCGGAACCTGTTCAGGCCCACGCTGCCCGGCAGCTGGGAGGAGGTGGGGGGCCCGCCCGGGCTCCACCTTTTCGGCCGCCCACTGTCTGATTTCTATGCCTACAGTCCTGTGCGGGAGCAGGACGCCTACTCCGTCCTCATATCCCGCATCTTCCACGGCCGCAAGGACTCCTTCATCACCACGGAGAACTTGCTGGCCTCCTGGGCCTTCTGGACGCCCCTGCTGGACAGCCTGGCCCACGAGGCCCCCCGCCTCTACCCCGGAGGGGCGGAGAACGGGCACCTGCTGGACTTTGAGTTCAGTGGCGGCCAGTTGTCCTTCTCGGTGCAGCAGCCGGAGCAGCTGGTGCCGGGGCCCGGCTCTGCTCCCGCGCCCAGCGACTTCCAGGTTCTCAGGTCCACGTACCGAGATCGCCCGCTGGTCACGGCCTGGCCTGAGGAGCTGATCGCAAAGCTGGCCGACGACATCGAGGCGGCCGCCATGAAGGCCGTGCGGCGCTCTGGCCAGTTCCACCTGGCGCTCTCGGGCGGCTCCAGCCCCGTGGCCCTGTTCCAGCAGCTGGCCATGGGCCACTACGCCTTCCCCTGGGCCCACACGCACCTGTGGCTGGTGGACGAGCGCTGCGTGCCGCTCTGGGACCCCGAGTCCAACTTCCAGGGCCTGCAGACGCACCTGCTGCAGCATGTTAGGCTCCCGCACTACCACGTGCACCCCATGCCCGTGCACCTGCGCCAGCGGCTCTGCGCCCAGGAGGACCAGGGCGCCCAGGCCTACGCCGAGGAGATCTCCGCCCTGGTCGCCAACAGCAGCTTCG
>NW_006293088.1:7166998-7170117 GCF_000327345.1 Myotis davidii | reverse complement strand
GCCCCTCGGGGCCGCGCCGCCGCATGAGCCTCAGCCTGCCCCTCATCAACCGCGCCAGGAGGGTGGCGGTCCTGGTCATGGGCCGGCTGAAGCGCGAGATCACCCTGCTGGTGAGCCGCGTCGGCCACGAGCCCAAGAAGTGGCCCATCTCGGGCGTCCAGCCCGTGTCGGGCCAGCTGGTGTGGTACATGGACTACGAGGCGTTTCTGGGGTGATGGGGCCTCGCCCTCTGCTCACTCCCAGGCTGTCTGTCCCCGGTCCTCTCCCCTCCCCCGAGTCCTGCCGCCTGCCCGGGCGCCTGGCTCTCTGGAATCGGATGCCTCAGGGTCAGCCCCGGGAGAGGCCCCGTCCCAACCCCTTGGACCGTCCCTGTCCAGATGTGGTCAGACCCAGAAACAAGGAAGAAATGGAGGCTCGTAAGAAGCCTTCGAGGAGGGTCCTGGAGGGGGACCCTGGGACGGCTCCCGGGGAGAAGGGTGCGGGCAGCGGGGAGCGGGGAGCCGGCACAGTGGGTGCTGGGATTGCCCGGAGCCCGGCCGGTGCAGCCCTGCTTCCCGTTTCCTTCCGGAGCCTCTGCCGTCGGCTGCTGTCCTGGCCCCTGTGGGCTGCCTCCTGCTCCGTGTGTCCGGTCCTTCCTCCTCGTCCCGACTCGGGGGGCCTCCCATCCCTCCTTGGTATCCTCACTGTCCCCAGACCCTCCCATTGTAGACAGAAAGATGACAAGAACACTGCCACAATACTGGGTGCTACAACGGTGCCAAACACCTCGTGACTCGTTAAGGGCCCTTCCTCAGTAATGACCTCTTTGCATGGGGGGACCTCCCTGCCCGCTGGGCATAACCATCAGGCCATCCTGGGGTCCGTCCTTGCGAGGGCCTTTCCATCTCAGGGAACCTCCAGTGTCCTCCCTGTTCTACCAGGAAAGACCTAGTCAATCTCTCTGATGGGGACAGCTCGCTGCGGGGAGAGCTGTGACGTCAAGCGATGCACCATCCAGACGCTCTGATCTGACCAGACAGGAGCCAGGCCTTTTGCTGGGGCGGCCGTGGCGCCGGGGCTGCAGCACCCGCCTCACAGCCCGCGACTCCCTGCCCGCCGGTCCCTCCTGCCGTCCACGGCGCCACTGCATGTGGGAGGCTTGGGAACAGGGCGGCGGCTCCTCAGGAGTAGGTGGGTGCTCTGCTCTCGGGAAGCGGGGCTTGGGGGCCTGTTCTCCTGAGACCCCCAGGGGTGTCTCTGAAATGCTTTTTAAAACAGCAGCGATGGGACAGTCTGTATTCCAGCTTTGCACCTAGTCGCGCCCCTGGCTGTGGCTGTCAGGGAATAAGATGCTTCGTGTGACTGAGCCCCGCGTCCTGGCCTCACTGTGCGGCAGACACGCCGCAGACAGGCACGTGTCCGCGTGGCGCAAGGGCCGTCCTTGGTGAGGAGGGGCACCCCGAAATCCGTTCCTCTACTTTTGACTGTCCAGGCTTCCCTCACGGCTACGGGTTTAAAGGAATATTGCTTCCGTGCGCGATGGGAGTCTGGGAGGTGGCGCCTGAGCCAGGGGCGCTCCCGTTAAAATTCTGCTTCCGCTGGCAGCACAGAACCAGTGCCTGGCGGGAGTCTCCGCCCTTTCTGGGTCAGCATCTTAGCTCTGCTCTAGAGATGCTGGCGGTACAGGTGGTTGCAGGTCGGGTGCCCCGGTGGCCACGTGGGGGCGCTCGCGCACCGTCCCTGCGGTCTGACTTGCAGGCATTTCCCCTGTGTCCCAGGAACTCCCCGTGTCCTGCTCCCAGTTTTGTCCTCTGCCTCCCCGGGCCCTTGGCCCCGGCACTCCCCCAGCTGTTCCCCGGGGACTTCTTCCTCTGGTTGCAACACCAGAGCGGAAGGGACCTCCACAGCCCGCGTCTCGTCGGGAGAAAGGGTGAGCTGTCACCATTTCTGAACCAGAGTGAGTCACTGGGGCCCGAGCCCAGGATGTCCTGTTCTTAGAGGGCTGCCTTGCCCCGAATGCACCCTTTGTCTGGGGAGTTTGCACACGGGCTTGGGATGGGGCAGAAAATGCCAAAGGTTTCCTTCCCAGAATCGGCTGCTGTCCTAAAAGTCCCCGGGAGACGCTGTCAGCATTCACTTTCCCCCTCCCTCCCCTTCCCCTCCTTGCCCTGTGCCAGGAAGGGAGTCTCAGAACCCGGCCACCTCAGCTGGTGGTTTCCAAACGTTTGGGCCCGTGACCCACAGCCAGGAACCTGTCACAGCGCGAGGCCTGGAAATCCGTCTCCAGCCCAGCTGGTCAGGACCTGCCTGAGCCTGGTGCCCTCTCCTTTCTGTCTCATTGAGGAAATGCTGCGGATCCAGCGTTACCCCGGCCCACAGGACGAGGGCCCGGGCTTGGAGACAGCAGGCCTGCCGGGCTCCCACGGGGAGACTGCCTCCATGCTGGGCCTCGAACCCGGCTTCCCAGTCCTGCAGCCTCACGCCTGGGCTCACCCAGCACAGCAGGGCTGCCCGGACCCAGAGTGAGGCTGCCTGAGCCCAGAGCGGGGGCCCACCCAGCACAGCGGGGCTGCCCGGCCCCTTCACAAGGGAGAGAGCAGTGGGTGACGAGGAAGCGCTCCCCAGCCTGGGGGCGGTGGTGACAGGGGTTAAGTCCCGGGCTAGATACTCAACATCTTGCACAGCGTGGTCTCCTCTGATCCTTTCAACACCCTGTGAGGTAGTGGAAGGAGCCTCATTTACTGGGGATTTTGAAACTGAAGTCTAATGACAACAGGCCAGTTGCTCCTAAGCCGGGTCTTGGGGGTTCTAGACATGCCCCCCCCCGCGGGGCCACCTCCCTCCAGGGGGCCCTGGGTGCTGGAGCAGCGCAGTCAGCCTCAGTGGAGCCCTGGACAGTCGCAGGGCCTGTCGGATGGGCATCTCTGGAGAAGCAGTGTTGCCATGTGTGTCTGGAAAGGATGAGGGACTTTCCAGGTTGCTGGGAGCTGGAATCTGATCTTGATCTGGGAGCTGTTTCCTGTGAACCGCAGGCGGGAGCCCTCCCAGTCCGTCTCCTGGAGGCTCCTGCCCCCGTTCCTCTGCAGTCAGCGCTTCATAGCAGCTCATCAACACTCTGCCCGGGGCTGGTACTTCAGATC
>NW_006293088.1:7165595-7166972 GCF_000327345.1 Myotis davidii | reverse complement strand
GTCCCCCGGGGTGGTGGGGTAGAAAGGAGGAGAGACCTTCCATCAGGCCTTTCCTACACTTTAGTTCTCAGAAACAAGTTTTCTCGGTGGAAATGCCCACAGCCTCACGCCTGCATCGGCCTTGACAAGCGCGTCTTTATCTTCAGCCAACGCTCCCGCAGGCCCAGTCACACGGAGAGAAGCCGCCTGGCGCCTGTTGGGGAACAGCCCCAGGAAAGGCCAGTGGTGACAGGGCAGGGGCCAGTGACAGGCCAGTGCGGTCAGCACCTGCTGCCCCAGGACAGACTCCAGAGGGCCAGTCCCCACGGTCACTTGCTGGCGTGAAGAATGGGGCTGCAGTGTACCCCCCACACCCACCCCCCTGTGCTCTGCTGGGCCCCACAGGCCTCGGGGTGCCCCTGGCTTTTTCAGGCGGCAATTCCACGAGGAGGAGGGCACTCCCTCCACCCCCGGGTCTGCATTTGGAAGAACCGGGTGAGGGAAGATGCCAGCAGGGCCTCCCTCACCTGCGCCTGGTCTACACCTGGGAAGGCCCGCTGTCGGGTGCTCAGGGGCAGTTGCCAGCAAGACGCCTGGGGGGGGGGGGGCGGTGTGGGCGCTGAAGCGGGTGTTGGGTCTGGATCGCGTCCCTGTCCTCTGTCCCGGGCTGGGAAACGGTAAGGGGCTCCTGACGGTAAGGGGCTCCTGACGGGAGGAGCAGGGAGCCGGTGAGACCCCTGGTGGTGGGGAGGTGGTGGGCAGAACACACACACACACACACACACACACACACGCCCCCCCGCCCCATTCCCACCAAAGCAGCAAGACTGGTGCCTTCTTGCCAAGAGAGCTGCCCCGGTTTCTGTGGGAATACTGGGCTCTTAAAGATGCCTCACACACACATTCAGAGTTTTAAAATGACTTTCTATGTCAGATGCAACATTTATTTTTTTAAGCAATAAAATTGTTTTGCCAAAATTCATGTTTTCCCTCTTTCTGTGGGAGCTGGAGGGTGGTGGGCTGTGGCCTCCTTGCTGAGCTGTGTGTTCTCGGAGGAGGGGGTAGGGAGGCCTGGAGGGAGGGCTCACTCCGGACCCACAGCAGACTCGGACCCACTGCAGACTCGGACCCATGGCAGACGGGCTGCTGAGCCCAGCAGCTGCTTCCCGTCGCCCGAGGTCCCTGGGCCTCCTGGACGCGCCGGCGGCCAAGACAACCCATCTCACGGTTCCCCGTCTTCCCGGCAGCCCCCCGGATGGAGAGGATGCCCCCGGGGGAGGGCCCAGAAGGGAGCAGTTCCGAGCAGCAGGACCAGGGGCCATTGCTGGTCTTGTCATGTCCTCTGCCTGGTGCTTGCCCCCAACCTGTGTCGTGTTCCCGGAACGTGAGGGTTGTGGG
>NW_006293088.1:7164198-7165470 GCF_000327345.1 Myotis davidii | reverse complement strand
AGCTGCGTGCACATCAGAGGGCGGGCTCCCCAGGGACCCAGAGGCACAGGTGACAACCCCCCCCGCCGCCCGAGCCCACGGGGGGAGGAAGGTCCCGCGGTGATGAAGGCTGGAGACCAGAGTCCGCAGTCCCATCCTGTCCCTGATCGTGCCTCTGCCCCGAAGCACCCAGGGCTGGGACAAGTCGGTGGTGTGATGGCCTTGGTTGTGCTGTTGTTATGGAAACGTGGCCAGGTGGCTCAGTGATACCGCCTGGGGAGCCGCCCTGCCCTTGGGTTGCAAGTGACAGAAACCCAACAAGGCAACGGTCAGCCCCTCCCGGGAGCCCGGCTTGGAGCGGCGCCAGCGAGCTGGCTGGGGGGGTAGAGGGGGGCCCCGGGTGTCGCCCCAGGACGCTGAGTTCCCTTCCCGCGCAGTAGGGTCATCAGATTTAGCAAATCCATCTACAGGACGCCCAGAGAAATTTGAAGAACAGAAATGCAACTCAAGTAGAAGCATGTCCCAGGCAGCATTTGGGCCATAATTCTGTTGAAACACTATTGGTTGTTTTTCTGAAAGACATTTCCCTGGGTGTCCCCTGTTTTATCCTGCGACTGTGCCTGTCCTGCGAGGGGGCTCACAGCCCCCCAACGGGGCAAGATGCCAAGGAGGGGAGGGCGTTTCCTGGCTCTGCCTGGGATGCCCTGGGAGGACTTTGTAGGGTCACTGGGGGGCAGCACCGGAAGGGGCCTGGGGAGTCCTTGTCCGGCCCCCCTCCCCGCCTCCCCGCCCCCCAATTCTCAGCTGTGAACAGTCATCTCAGTCTCCATCCAGCGCTTTGCCCATCAGCTTCCAGGCAAGAACCCTGCTCCCTTTTCTAATCAGATCCCTGCCCCCAAAGCCCTTTCAGGGGATGGGAGCAGGGCCCGTCTCTGGATCGGCCCCTGGATGGGGGCGGGGAAGGGAGAAGACATGGCCCACGTGGATGCGCCATGCGTGTCAGAGCCTCAGACTCGTGGCTCGTGCCCACCGCCCTGAGACACCAGGCGGCCTCGCTCACCGACAGAAACAACCAGCTGGGCAGTCGTTACTCCGCGTTCCGGAGAAGGGCTCGCCGCACAGACGTTTTCCTAATCATCCAGTGATTCCAGGAGCCAGCGGCCCCCAAGGAATCCAAACCCCACCGCTCACCACAGAGCTCCGCAGGCGGCCGGGGAGCGGAGCCAGAGGAGCCCAGGGGCCGCGCCCAGAAGTGCGGTCAGTCGTGCGCCCAGAAATGAGCGTGGGGCGCCG
>NW_006293088.1:7159717-7163765 GCF_000327345.1 Myotis davidii | reverse complement strand
GCACCTCTCCAGCGCCCTGCGCGCCCCCCACCCCCACCCCCAAAGCCCCGGCAGGTCTGCCAATGGGACCATGTGAGGTGGAGATTTATCATCCAGCTGTCTGAGGGTCGTCCAGACTGGCCCATCCCCAAGAGAGGACATGGCACTCATGCAGCCCGGCCCCCCGTGTGTCTCCTCTCTTGGGGTCCCCGCGCTGGTCCCTGCCGCTGGCCCTTCCTCCCACTCCAGTCTGGGCTCCGGCTCTGCCCACACGGCGGCTGCCGCTCGCAGAGGCCCAGCGGAGAGCACTTTGCTCGCAGACTCGACGCGTGTCCGAGCAGCAGGCTGCTCCCCTGGCCGGCGGCACACTTCCCGCGCCCTCGGGAGGATCTGGGGGCCAGGACTCGGGTCCCTGCCACTCGTGGCCTTTGCAGGACCGCATGCTGTGAGGTTCAGAGTTGGGCTCTGAGTTCAAATCCTGATCGTGCTGGTTCGCTGCGGAGCGAGGGGCCTGGTTTACCACTGAGCCCGTTTTCCTCCTGTTAACGGGTAATGGGGCTGCTTCCTGGGAAGGGGTTCAGCATGGCCCTCACTCTGCTCCCTTGGCGCTGGAGGCACACACAGGTCCACTCACCAAGTCCCTTCACCTGACACTGCAGGTCTCTCATGTCCTAGGGGCTGTTACACAAGGGGACCGGGCTGGCCCTGCGCACAGGAAATGAGTCCAGCAGAGCCGGCCCCTGAGTGCTGCAGCCGTCCTCAGGAGACGCAGGTGGACAGGAGGGCGGTGGAGACAGGAGCGCTCCGGGGAAAGGTGCCAGGGGCTGTTCAGTAAACGTTGCCAATTGACTTCACTACCCCCCCCCCACTCCCCAGTATTTATTGAACACCTACTACATGCCAAGCACTGTGCTTGGTTTGGGCATTCCGGGGGCCCAGGACAGAGGAGAACCCAGCCCGTGGCTCCCAGGCCAGTGGGGAAAGAGGCAGGACCAGGTGGTCGCAGGCTGGCTGGAGTGCAGGGGTGCCTGGTGGGGCACTGCCCACCCTGGGGCACCACAGACGTTCTCCAGGGGGCGCTATAGCGGGGAGCCCTGGTGCAGGACATGGGCCCAGCCCAGTCTCCTCCGGGCCTGGGCCTCATCCTCCGAGAGCCATGGGCCGAGGGTGCCGGGGCTGCGGCTGTCGGGTCCTGGGGCTGATACGATGCAACCCCCAGACCCTCTGGCCCAGGAGGACCTGCTCCTACTCAGTGACCTGGGAGACGCCTCAGGACTCGCTCAGCTGTCAGGATTGTGGCTGTGGAGGCAGATTGGTCCACAGAGCTGTCCCTCAGCAGCCCGGGCAGGGCCCCTACTCTGCACCGGCTTTGCCCACATACCCAGGTCTCAGTAGATCTGCACGCCCCCCTCCCCCAGCCACACCCCGAACCCGAGCCCCTGATGAGCAGCAGAGCTCCTCTCTGGGTCTTTGCTGCCCTGGGAGACAGAGTGACCCCCCACAGGCCGGCTGCAGGGTCGCCTGGAGCCCCTCTTGCCACGGGCCCTGCTGGGCACAGAGACGCACAGGTTGACAGGCGGCTTCAGGCAGCTGCTGCGAGTGTCTCCCAGATGCGCTCCCAGACGGAGCTCAGCCACTCTCGCGGAGTGCCAGCCGCCTGGGTGGTCTGCGAGCAGAATGAAATCCAGAGGCCAGAGGAGCCGGTTCTGATTGGCACCAATTTCCTGAAAGTTCCTTCTGGAGCTGGTTGAGTGGGGGAAAGCAGACCCCTCACTAAAACCAGATGTCAGCATCTGTCGTCCCCCCCAAACCCAGCACCACCCGCCACACAGCCGACGAGGGAGACCCTGTGTAGAGGAAGCCACTCTTAGCTGGCACTAAAAATATTGACTTGGGTTTTCCCCTTTAAATAGAAAGGAAATTCAACTCCCTCCACTCCAGTCCTCCCCATTCTGGGTTCAGAGTGGGCACCCTTGGGACCTCACCCAGACTTGGCTTCCCCAGGGGACTGGAGCAAGGACAGTGTGGAGGACAGGAAGGGGCTGGCCTGCCCCTGGGGGCGCATTCCTGGGGGAGGTGGGGAGGGGCTGGCTGGCATTTGGTGGGATCAATCGCCCATAGCACCATTCATCCCGGAGGCACTGGGCATCTCTGTGGCACAGAAACCAGAGGACAAGGGCGACCAGATGACCCAGAACATGAGAAAGGGGCAGGGAGGTGCTAATGCCCAGAGCCACCTGGCTCCTGCCGGCGTCTTCGCCTAGATCCTCCATGGGCCTGTGCCAACAAGGGTGGTGGCTGGGGCAGAACCTGTCCCTCTGGGTCGGGTGCCATGGCTCTGCTGGGACTGAAGGCTCTGCTCCCACATCTTGGTAGCTGGCTGCATGGGATCCTCCGTGGCTGCTGCAATCATTACTGTCACAAGTCCAAGGCCACTTCTTCATTAATTTCTTTTCAAAGTTATGGGAACTTTCCTCAAGCCTGGCTGTCACCCAGCGTCTCATTTAAAGCCACTGAAACTGCATCATTCCTTTATTCCAGCGGTTCTCAACCTGTGGGTCGCGACCCCTTTGGGGGTCGAACGACCCTTTCACAGGGGTCGCCTAAGACCATCGGAAAACACATATATAATTACATATTGTTTTGTGATTAACCACTATGCTTTAATTATGTTCAATTTGTAACAATGAAATTGGGGGTCACCACAACATGAGGGACTGTATTGAAGGGTCGCAGCGTTAGGAAGGTTGAGAACCATTGCTTATTCTGATGAGTGACAATGTCTGATAGAGCTACACTGCAATATCATATGTTGCCAGCAGGTGGCGCTGTCCAACATGCGATCCTTCATGAAAACCACAGAAGTTTAAGGCCAAAGAATCTATGAAATGAATCAATGTCCTCAATTCGTGAATGCTGTAAGACCAAAGTTCTGTAAGATGAGGTCCACTCTACTTCAGTGTCACGGCATGAGATAAGAACATTTTTTGTTAGAGATGTTCTAAATTGTATTAAGGCTCTTCAGTGTTCTTTCGGTTCTGGTGGATCTTGCCACACTTCTGTATTACGGATCCCCTGCTTTTCAAGGGGACCTCTGTTTAAAAAGATATATTTTTATTGATGTCAGAGAGGAAGGGCGAGGGAGAGAGAGAAACAGACACATCAATGATGAGAGAGAATCATTGATTGGCTGCTTCCTGCACGCCCCACACTGGGATCGAGACTGCAACCCAGGGAATCAAACTGGGATTCCTGGTTCATAGATTTTCCCCCAACCACCGAGCCACGGCCGGGCAAGGAAACCTCTTTTTATTCTTGTCAATAATAATATGTAACATGTGTCCATTATCTGGAAATTCCTCAAAACCCTCTGATTTCTTTCTAACACAATCCCCTGCACGTGTGGTACTCAATTAATATTTGTTGAAGATTGTCCCTCACCCCACAAATTCTGGGAAACACGTAGAGCTATCCTACAGACGAGGAAACTGGGTCTCAGAGAGGTTAAGGAACTTGCTCAGGGTCGCACAGCTGGTGACTGGCAGAGCTGGGGTTTGGGTTAGGCTTGACTAGTTCCAAATTCCTTGCCCATTCACTCCAATCAGCAAAGGGACTTGGAGAAAATGGAGTCCCTAATGCTTATGAAAACAGTAGGAGCCCGGCCAGTGTGGCTCAGTGGTTGAGCATTGACCTATGAACCAGGAGGTCACCGTCTGATCCCCAGTCGGGCACATGTCTGGTTGCAGGCTCAGTCCCCAGTGAGGGGTGTGCAGGAGGCAGCCAATCAATGATTTCCTTTCATCATTGATGTTTCTTTCTCTCTCTCTCCCCCTCTCCCTTCCTCTCTGAAATCAATAAAATATATTAAAAAGAGAAAGAAAGAAAACAGTAGAATTCTGCTCTGTGGGCCCAAACACTGCCCAGGACATCTCTGGACAGACTCTTCATCCTCAGCAAAAGCAGCTGCTGTTCATTTTGCTATCTTACAATTTCTCCCCGTCATCTTCCCGAGACAGATTAGAGACGTGAGCAAATTGTACTGATGCAAGTGATGAAATGTGTGTGTGGG
>NW_006293088.1:7157837-7159663 GCF_000327345.1 Myotis davidii | reverse complement strand
GGGGGGGAGGTGGCACCACCAGGATCCCAGAGTCACCTCCTGCCTTCTCACCCCTGTGGAACACAGACCCTTAGCTGATGACTTGGAGTCAGTCTGCAAATTCCTGGATGGTGTTTATCAGCTGATGTCACAATTGCAAGATTATGTATCTTCTAACAAACAATAGTATCAGCACTGATAGGATGAGCACACAGGGGCAGAGTTTGGTCTCTTCGATTGCTCAACACCGCTTTCCCATCATCATCTGGCCCACCAGCCCAGTGTCCTGGCGGGCGGAAGGCCCTCAGGGCGGCCTCTGGGAAATTCAGGTCAGCAGGATCTAATTACCTGCGGGATCCCAGCTGGAATTTCTAGGTTAATGCTGCAGGAGGGCGGGGTGAGAGTGCTGAGGACGGCAAACTGGGAACCATCTGTCAGGGTTCCCATCAAAGGTGGGGTCCCTGGCCCCCGGTAAACAGCACGCAACCTGCATTTTCCAGTCTGTTCTGGAAGATGCCTCCAGGGTGAGAAGTGAGACTGCGCCAGGAGAGGGGACAGCGCCTGATGGGAGCGCACACTCCGTGCGTTAAGGCACTTGGATCCCGGTTACCCCTCTGGGGGAGAGGAATGAAGCCCATCGGCAGCTGTACTTTTTCAAGACCACACTCTGGGGCGGACCAGGGGCCTGGAGAGACCCCCGCCGTCTCTGTGCCCACACACCTCTCCCACGGGCCCCGACGCCCACCAGGGACAAGGCACACTTCTCAAACTGCAAAGTGGCTAAACAGACTCACGTGCCTTTTAAAGTCCAAGCGCCCCTGGTTTGAGGGCAGTGGCTGCCCCCGACAGGCTGGGTTCACCTAGACGGCGTGAACCAGGAGTGGCAGCTGAGCGGCCAGAATGCCCACACAGGCCTGTCCACCCCGTTGCAGCCGGCTGAGCCATAATATTTTTAAAATTCAAAACAAAGTGAAACTGATCGACAGCACGAGGTGGGAAGACAGCAAAAGTTGGCAGCGAACAGAGTCCGGTTGGGCTCCACGCTTTGCTAGGGCAGGGCCACGGCTTCCTCATCTTTACAGTGAGTTCAGCTGTCCTGCCCTTCCAGGTTCTGGTAACGATGAAATAACTAGAAACCACATTGTTTGTAACAGCTTCTCCAGTAATGCCAATTCCTCATGCCCTTCAATGGACACTACACACAGCCAGGGGTGGAGGGACGTCAGATTTTGTTCTTAAAACAGTAATTTCTTTTAAAACTTCCCAGTTCTAGGGTGCAAGTGGCTGCTCTGTAAGGGGACGGGGAGGAAAATGCTTTTGAGGAGCGAGAGCCACAGGACAGGGTGTAGAGAAGTCGTCGGGGTGGGGACCTCCCAGGCAATTGCTTGCTCGCTCATTCATTCATTCATTCATTCATTCATTCATTCATTTATAATCACTCACGGAAGGCGGCCTGCTGTTTGCCTGGAGCCATCAGGCGCTGGATGCCCAGGTGCCCAGACCCTGGGGCCTGAGAGTCCTGAGACCGCCCCCTCCTTGTGGGTACCGGGTACCCAAATGGGGACACTAGAGCGGGACTGACCCGGCCCACCACCCCTCTCTGTGCCCTAGAATTACAGAACCTCGAGCTGCTGGGAAAGTCAGCTGAGGCCGGCGAGGCCTTGCTCCGAGGTTACTGAAACAACCCCGCTCTCCCAGGAGATCGGGAGATCGGGAATTATTATTAGCAAGACCACCCCCTCCTGGGGCTGGGGCTGGGGCTGGCACCGCCGCGCTCCTTCGGGTGTTGCAACTCCGGCCTCTGGCCCAGCGGAGGCCGCCCGGCGTTTCCCAAAGACGCCTCCGGA
>NW_006293088.1:7151199-7156962 GCF_000327345.1 Myotis davidii | reverse complement strand
AGGGAACCTTTCAAACGGAAAACCCGGAGCAGCCTGGCCCGTGGGTGCAGCCCTGCCGTGGGCCACCGGCCGGCTGTGCGAGGACCCGGCGCCGGTCCTGGTCAAGTTCAGGGCAGAGGCGCCTGTTTGTGAGTGTGAGTGAGGGTGTGTGTGCCTGAGCGTAGGATGCCGTGCACTGGGTCTCTGTGAGCCCGTCGGTGTGGGTGTGTGACTCGGTGTGTAAATGTGTGTGAGTGTATACGAGTATGTGTAGCTCTGAGGTCTGAGTGTGCTTCTGCATACATGTATCTCTGGGAGTGTGTGTCTCTGAGTGCATCTGTGTGTGAGTGCATCTGTGAGTGTGTGTGTCTCTGAGTGCATCTGTGTGTGTGAGTGCATCTGTGTGTGTGTGAGTGCATCTGTGTGTGTCTGAGTGCATCTGTGTGTGTGTGTGTGAGTGCATCTGTGAGTGTGTGTGTCTCTGAGTGCATCTGTGTGTGTGTGTGAGTGTATCTGTGTGTGTGAGTGTATCTGTGTGTGTGTCTGAGTGCACCTGTGTGTGTCTGAGTGCATCTGTGTGTGTGTGTGTGAGTGCATCTGTGAGTGTGTGTGTCTCTGAGTGCATCTGTGTGTGTGTGTGAGTGTATCTGTGTGTGTGAGTGTATCTGTGTGTGTGTCTGAGTGCACCTGTGTGTGTCTGAGTGCATCTGTGTGTGTGTGTGTGAGTGCATCTGTGAGTGTGTGTGTCTCTGAGTGCATCTGTGTGTGTGTGTGAGTGTATCTGTGTGTGTGAGTGTATCTGTGTGTGTGTCTGAGTGCACCTGTGTGTGTCTGAGTGCATCTGTGTGTGTGTGTGTGAGTGCATCTGTGAGTGTGTGTGTCTCTGAGTGCATCTGTGTGTGTGTGTGAGTGTATCTGTGTGTGTGAGTGTATCTGTGTGTGTGTCTGAGTGCACCTGTGTGTGTCTGAGTGCATCTGTGTGTGTGTGTGTGAGTGCATCTGTGAGTGTGTGTGTCTCTGAGTGCATCTGTGTGTGTGTGTGAGTGTATCTGTGTGTGTCTGAGTGTATCTGTGTGTGTGTCTGAGTGCATCTGTGTGTGTCTGAGTGCATCTGTGTGTGTGTGTGTGAGTGCATCTGTGAGTGTGTGTGTCTCTGAGTGCATCTGTGTGTGTGTGTGAGTGTATCTGTGTGTGTGAGTGTATCTGTGTGTGTGTGAGTGCACCTGTGTGTGTCTGAGTGCATCTGTGTGTGTGTAAGTGCATCTGTGTGAGTGTGTCTCTGAGTGAGTGTGTCTCTAAGTGAGTGTGTGTGTGCCGTTCATGGTCGCCTGGCTGTGGACCCCCTGGTGCCTGACTTTGGGCTGTGTTGGACCCACACTCTGGACTAGGGGAGCCCCCCTGGTGCCAGCTGAGGCGGGTGCAGACGCCTCTCCCTCCCCCTCTCTCTTTCTCTGAAAATGAACGATAGGCTTTGGGGTGAGTTGGCAGGGGCTGCTTCCTGAGTGAGTAATATTTAATTAAACACTCCAGCCGGTAGCATCAGAAACTGGTCATGAATTGAGTTTTAACAGGTGTTGATGGTAAAAGCGCCGTCCGAGTGACTAAGGTTTGGTGTCTTTGGAATAATTCTCCCGGGGGTAGGAGCGGGAGGGTTGTGGAGTGTGAGGAGAGCAGCAAGCAAGGAAGGGAGCTGCTCCTCCCTTCTCTGGGTGGTGGGGAGCGCTGGGCTAAGCTCTGGGGCACAGGCTGGCTTCCAGGAGCTGGGAAGTCCTGTCTTACAGGATATGTTCCCAGCAGAGGCCCAGAGAGGGTGGCTGACTTTCCCAAAGTGCACAGCCAGGGCCATGGACCAAGTCTTCAGAATCCTAGCTGTTGCCGTTGGTTACTGTCCCCCGGGCTGAGGTCATGGGCCAGGCTCTCATGCCTCCCCAGCTGTGAAGTGATGGGTGGATTAGATCATTTTAAGCACTTCCCTGCTTCTCTGACTGCCTTTTCTTCTGCAGAGTGCTTTACCAGGAGAGAGAGAGAGAGAATGTGCGTGTGCATGGATGGGGGTGTGGCGTGACCTAATGCAATAACTTTATTAAGTCTTCCTTTCCTTTCCCAGGGAAGCGCAGAGACAGAAAAGCAATGGCATGTTGACCTCAGTGGCTCTGACAGCCATGAGCCAGGATCGATGTGGCTTTAGGGAGGGAGGTCAAGGGTCAGGGGAGAATCAGTGGGTTCTGGGGGTGCCAGGAGGGAGAGGTCCTGCTGGGGGCACCAGTGATGTCACTTTGGAGCTGGGTGGGGCTGCATTCCGTGGGCTGGTCCAGCAAAGCTGGAACCACCCTTCCGCAGGTCTCCAGGGCTGCCTCTCAGAACCTGACGCCCCCTGGGCAAGCAGCAGGGTGCTGAATGTCTCTTAGGGTCAGGGGCCAGCGGGTGGGGGTCAAGCTGGCGGAGGCCAGAGCTGTGCTCCCTGTGCTGTGCCTGGCACCCACTCTCTTCCTGGGGACGCAGACACTTGCCTGCTGAAACATCTTCATGTTGAGCCAAACCTCTGATCCTATGGCGTTCACGAGTTTAGCCTGAGAATTTAACACCATCCTTCTCAAGAAATAGTTTGTGGTATGTGTCACTCGAATTATCTTTTTGTGCCTGAGGAGTTTGCAAAGGAGTGTCTTTTTTATATATATTTCTTATTGATTTCAAAGAGGAAGGGAGAGGGAGAGAGAAAAACATCAACGATGAGAGATAATCATGGATCAGCTGCCTCCTGCACGCCCCACACTGGGGACCGAGTCCAGAACCCAGGCATGTGCCCCGACTGGGAATCGAACCCTGACCTCCTGGTTCACAGGTTGATGCTCAACCACAGAGCCACACCGGCCAGGTGGGAAGGAGCGTCTTTATCAGACAGCGTGCAGGGTGGGGACAGGTGTGCCGCGGTCGCCCTCCGCATAGGGCGCGTAACCTCTTGCGGGTCCCTCCCCCCAGGCCTGACCGACAAAATCCGGACTTAAGGGGACTTTTCTTTTGGACTTTCAACCTCGTTCTCACCCTCATCCCCGTGAGTGGTAGCATCCCCCCACCTGAGAGGGCTGCCAGGCTCAGGTAGCAGGTGCTGAGTGCCCCGTGGTGTGACCTTGTTTGATGATGATCGTGACGATGGTGATGACGATGATGATAGTAACATTCATGCTGGGAAGCGGTGTTCTGTGGGTGCTGGGCCCAGGCTCTGATCCGAGTCCTTGACACCTTCCCCCTTGTTTTCTCCTAGAACCGGCACCAGCAGGGCTGGCAGCGGGGCCTGTGGAAATGGTTTGTCACAAGCTCTGGACCCGACTGACCTAAACGTACGTGTCACCGGCTTGAATTCACCGCCCGGGCGGTGGGTGGGGGCGTGGGCGAGCATCTGCGGCTACCTCTGGGGAATGAGGGGGGCACGGGGTGATGTGGGCCACGACCACGGGCACGTGGGACGGAACTGGCGCAGGGAGCAGGATGCTGGATCGGCCTGGTGATGGGGCCCGGGCGGCTGCGCCAGGTCCGAGTGCCCTTGCCAGACGGACCGCTAACAGCAGGGCGTGGGCCGGGGTCTCTGCAGTGGGCCCCAGGGTGCCCAAGAGCCACCTGGGAAGCGCTCTGGTTTAGGGGTTTTCTGCTTCTCTCTTTAAAAAAAATCACTATAACATCGGCATAACTTCAAACTTACCGTTTTCACCACTTTTGAGTGGACTGTTTAGGGCAGTGATGGCAAACCTATGACACGCGTGACACGCGAACTCATTTTTTTGGTTGATTTTTCTTTGTTAAATGGCATTTAAATATATAAAATAAATATCAAAAATATAAGTCTTTGTTTACTATGGTTGCAAATATCAACACATTTCTCTATGTGACACAGCCCCAGAGTTAAGTTAGGGTTTTTCAAAATGCTGACACGCCGAGCTCGAAAGGTTCGCCATCACTGGTTTAGGGGCATTTAAGCACATTCGCACTGTTGTGCAACCATCACCTCCGTCCACCTCCAGGACGTTTCGTCTTGCAAATCTGAGTCTCTAACACCCGCCCCTGCCCCCAGGCCCTGGCACCGCCCGTCCTACTTTCTGTCTCTATGAGTGTGACTACCCGAGGTCCCTCGGAGAAGTGGCGGCATGCAGCTTGTCCTGCTGTGGCCGGCTTCTTCCACTCGCACGCTGTCCTCACGGTTCATCGCGTTGTGGCCTGTGCCAGCATGTCCTTCCTGCTTCAGGCTGCCTAGCAGTCCGCGGTATGGATGGACCACATTGACTTCATCCGTTCATCCACGATGGACGCTTGGTCTCTGGTGATCTCTTGCACGCCCTGAGTGAAGGCTCCAGGGAGGGGCCTCATGGTGCGCCTTTGGGGTGCTGTGGGGATGCAGGGGCTCTGGTGGTGGACTTCTTGGGCTCCTGCCTTGCCCTGAGGTGACTGGCCCAGCCTCACAGGCCGCTGCCCCTCTGGCTGCTCGGAGAAGAGCTGAGGCTGCTTGTGGGAGCTGGGGGGAGGGGGGGGAAGGTGGCGGGCGGCAGGGGGGCCTGGGAGCAGGGTCTCAGGCCAGGACCCAGGGTTCTGGCTGCAAGTGGCCACTGCACTCCCAGGGCTGCTACCGGGGTGAGAGGAGTACCCTCCAGCCGAAGGCCAGCCTCCTTCCCTGGTCAGCATAGCTGGTCTCCATGTCCTCGTCCTGGCGTCCTGCACTCCCAGGTCTGCCTGCAGCCTGGAGGTCACCCTCCTACCCCACACTCACTGAGCTTTTCAGTTCCCATCCCCTCACCGGCTCTGCTGCTTTGCAGGTTATTCCCACCCCTGGAATGCCCCCACTTCTCTCCTTCTGTAACCTCCCCCCCTCCTCAGGCAGGTCCCCGCCACCCCCTCCTCGCTTCAGTCACCAGCATCTATATCCTGTGCCCGACTCTGCCTCCCGCACCGATGCCCCGCCCTGCACATTTCATGCCAACCCGATGGCCTACACTCCCTTCTCACTTAACTTTAAAAACCAGGTCTCCCCTCTCCCCAGACCCGCCTGCTCCCGTGTTCCTGTAGGGCAGGGTAGCCAGTCAGCCAGGCCAGACACACACTCACCCCTAGAGGCACCCCGGGAGCTGGACTGTGGGCTCCAGGAGAGCAGCGGGTAGGGCACATGGATCTTGTTCATCACTGTGTCCCCAGTGCTCAGTGCACACAGTAGGCTCCTACTGGATAACCACTGCCCGCATGAGTGCAGCCAAGGCCTGTAGCAGGGTGGTTCCAAGCAGGGCTCGGCAAGGCCTGGACCCAGGCTCAGAGGACCCGCCAGCACCTCCCGGCCGGGTGGCCTGGTCAGACACTAGCTCCCCTTCATGGCCCCGGCTTGTGTGACCGTGTAGTGTGGCTGCCACCGCACCAGGTGGCTGTGAGGTTCCAGGAGGTGACATGCATCAGGACTAGCCTCGGCACAGGGCTAGCCACGTGCCTGGTGCACAGCGTGTGGGGTGGGTGGTGGGTGATGGCGTCTCCCTCACGGAACCTGACTGCCAGCTTTTCATTCCTAGACCAGAATTTCCCCTCTGGCCCCACGGGAGGTCAGGAGCTCCAAGGCGAGGCCCCTCTCTTGAGCTGTTATTGGGCCGCTTGCCATTTATTCTTTAACTCACACATTTATTGAGCACCTACTGTATGCAGCCAATCTACTGGGGCCGAGGACACAAAGGATGGAGAGGGGGTTTCGCTCCATCTCTGTGTAGTGAGAGAGGCAGGTCCTGTGATGGCCGTGCCTAGGGCATTATGGGGACGGTG
>NW_006293088.1:7148657-7151049 GCF_000327345.1 Myotis davidii | reverse complement strand
TGGACCTGTAGGGGGAGGGGCTGGGCGCAGGGGATGGACCTGTGTGGGGAGGGGCTGGACACAGGGGATGGACCTGTGGGGGGTGAGCTCTGACCTGACTCCTCAGGGTAATGGCTCAGGGCCTCAGGGTGATTACTCTTTCCTGTCAAGTGTCCCCCCTTCCTGCCCGGGCCCCTGCAGCGGGGTCCCTGGGCCCCTGGGCCTCCCTGTGGTGGATGCTATATCCTGTAGTGTTTGCTTAGCACCTTTTCACTATAAATAGCCAGGTTTTGACCCAGTGAGCATTCTGGGCACAGCAGAATGGGGGGAGAGGGGGGAGATGCCGTCCTGGGGCGGGGGATTGATTGGATGTAGGGCTGAGGACAGAGTGGCCCCAGGATTGTGAGGACATGGTGGCTCCCAGCAGCGGTGGGACCAGTGTGCTCAGTGGAGCTCAGCTCCAGGAGGGCGCTTAATCCTCTTCATATGCTGATGTGCTCGGTGCCACGGGCTCATTAGGGAGGGCTTTAAAAATCGAGGTGAATTTCACGTAACGTTAAAATTAACCATTTTAGCGGACAGTCCGGTGGCATTTTGTGCAGTTGGCCCTCTGTATCCCCAGGTTCCACATCCGTGGATTCAACCAGCCGCAGGGTGAGAAGGTTTGGGGGAAGTTACGTGGCTGCTGACGTGCGCTGTGGTTGCATCTGCGCAGACACATACAGGCCTTTCTCGTCATTATTCCCTGAACAACACAGCATAACAGCTACTTTCACACACTTCCATTGTATTGGGCATTATGGGTAATCGAGATGTGATTTAAAGGAGACAGGCTCAGACGGTGTGGCTCAGTGGTTGAGCGTCGACCTATGAACCAGGAGGTCTGGGTTTGATTCCCGGTCAAGAGCACATGCCCAGGTTGTGGGCTCGAGTCCCTAGTAGGGGGTGTGCAGGAGGCAGCCGATCCATGGTTCTCTCTCATCATTGATGTTTCTAGCACTCTCTCGCTTCCTCCCTGAAATCAATAATATCTATATATAGATATATAGATACCTATAAAATAAACGAAATAAAGTAGATGGGAGGCTGTGTGTAGGTTATATGCAAATACTGCATCATTTTGCATAAGGGACTTGAGCATCCATGGATTTTGGTACCCGCAGGGGGTCCTGGAACCGATCCCCTGTGGATTTGGAGGGACAGCTGGGCACGCACCTCTCTCCAGTTCCAAAGGGAAACCCTGTACCCAGTAAGCAGCCGCTCCCCACGCCGCCACCCCAGCCCCCCACAACCACCGTCTGCTGGCAGCCTAGGGGTTTGCGTTCTCTGGACATTTCCCCGGAATGGAATCGCCCACCTGTGACGTTTGGTGCCCGGCTTCAGATTACGGTGTTTCCCAGGAGGAAGCTGGGGTGCCCTTCCTGGTTCACGGGAGGGCCGCTGGGAGGGGGGGACCAGCGTGGTTCAGACAGTTTGTCCAAAATGTCCGCCTGGAACTGCAGACACCTGCCTGTCTCTCACCTTCATCGCCGCCAAAGACCCAGTCCCTTCCCCTTGTAGTGAGCAGTTTTTCTCATTGTTTTTAATGTTTTTCCAACGATCTTTTAAAAATGAACGCTCGGAGCCCGGCCGGTGTGGCTCAGTGGATGAGCGTCAACCTCTGAACCAGAAAGTCAAGGTTCGATTACCCGTCAGGGCACATACCTGGGTTGCGGGCTTGACCCCCAGTGTGGTGTGTGCAGGAGGCAGCTGGTCAATGATTCTCTCATCATTGATGTTTCTCTCTCTCCCTCCCTCTCCCTTCCTCTCCAAAATCAATACAAAATATAAAAAATAAAAAAATAAAAATGAACACCTGGGAGCCCTGCTCGGGTAGCTCAGTTGGTTAGAGCGCCGTCCCCATAGGCCAAGGTTGTGGGTTCAATTCTCCGTCAGGGCATATACAGGATGCAACCAATGAATGCACAAATAAGTGAAACAACAAGTCGATGTTTCTCTTACTCTCTCAAATCAATCAAAAAAAAAGAAGAAGAATACCTGGCGATGTCAGCTTTCTTCTTAAGGCTCATCAGCAGTGACCATTGCTCCTAGGGCACCTTCCCAAACCTGTTCTCTGAGACCCGTCAGGCCCTGGAGAGGGTGGACTGTCTCTCGGTCATTTGAAGTTTGACCCAGAGCTTCCTGCTGGTCTCCGAGGCCGTGACATCCTGACCAGTGTCAACCAGCAATCGTGCCATTCGCTCTCTGCCCACCCTGATCGGCCACCTGCATTCTAGCAGTGGGCCCTGGCCTGGGGGCCCCAGAACCACGCTACCATGACTGCGGGTTGGGGGGCAGCTTGTAGAAAGGAGACTGGTGAGCGATCCCTGGCCTGGAGGAGACCTGCGTGGTCACCCCCTGAGGAACACCGGCC
>NW_006293088.1:7144305-7148014 GCF_000327345.1 Myotis davidii | reverse complement strand
CCCCCCCGCCCCGGACATCTTTTCTGCCTTTCCCCTCCCGCCCTCTGGCTGCCGTTTAGTTCAGGGGTCTCCACTCCCATCTGCTCTGCGTACGATTCGCCAGAAATGGTCTTAACCTTCCTCGAATGCCCAGTGCTCACCCCGTCGATGGGTTTCTAGTCCTGCCAGCCGACCTGTGAGTCAGGTATTGCCTCGCCGCCGTTTGTGGACGAGGCGCGAGCTGCAGGGGCATCTTCTAAGTTGCAGGAGGGGAGAGGGCTGCGTGCAGGGTGTAGTTGGCCTGATTGCACAGCCTGCATCCTTTCTGCTGTGACTGTCGAACACTGACATTTATGGGGCACTTGCTGTTTACCAGCATGACTCTGGAGGCGTGTGGAGCAGCCTGGGAGTCCGCAGTGGAGCGGGTGGAGGGGCAGGGTGTGCAGGGAACGTTGGCTCGCTGCCCGGAGTGCTGGGTAGGCACGGAGGGCCTCGGGGGGCTGGCTGCTCAGGAGGGTGTGTTCCAGGCGGGGTTTTCATGGTGGGGGGCAGGGAGGCCGAGTGACCCCCGGGAGGAGGGACTGGCCATCATGGGAAGGATCACAGGAAGGCTGCCACCTGGCAGGGGCGCCTCGAATGCCAGGCCCAGGGGTTGTCAGTGGGTACAGGGTTGTCCTTGCATCCCTCTCCCACCCCATTCACCCCAAAAGTTGCTCCTGAGACTGTGGCTCATCTCCACCTGTCTCTGCCTCCTTCGTTAAACACTCTGGCTGTCTCCCTTGGCAACCCCAACTCAACTCCCTGTTCCCTTTGCCTGGACGCTCCATGGGGGCCTTCCCGGCACATCCGTATCCATCCGCTTGGCGATTTGGCTGCAAGTGTGGCCGAGGCTGTGGTTTCTGGCTGGGGTGGTGCCACCCTGCGGCTCTGAATCTTTGCAAGGGCAGGGGGAGCTGGGGAGCGTCCGGATGGTCCCGCGCCCGCCTGGGGAGGGCCAGGCAGGAAGCGGCCATGCTGGTGGGCCTGCCTCGTAGGTGGGTCCCAGGAGCCCGAGCAGCCCCGAGGTTAAACACAGGGTCCAGAGCGCGGTGGGTTTGTGCAAGGCCGGTTCTTAAGGGCCCGTCCGTGGATTTCCGCGGGAGGGACCCCTGGAGAGGTCAGGAGGGCCTGGGGGTCAGAGCCTCGCTGCTGGGTTACCCTGAAGATGGGGATGGGGGGCCCGTGAGGGCGTCTGCCTCTAGTTTGGAGATTTTAAGAAGCTGGAATGAGAAAGGTTCCCCCGAGTGTGAAGCTCGGAAAATCACCCTAAGTGTCAGGGTGGGTGTGAAAAGTGTTCTAATTACGTCAAATTGTGTGTCAGTGTCAGGATCCCCTTCACAAAACTTCCCATCTTTGGAGAGATGCGATGTTCAAAGGGCAGGCCCCCCTCCTCCAGCTGTGTCCTGTGGGGCCCATTTTGGACCGGCTTGTAAGAACGGGTCCCCTTTCCCTGCCTGCCCTCCAGGGTCCAGAAAGCCCGTCGCCCTCACTATCGAGTCACACTCAGGGGTGTCTAGACAGCTCGGGTAGAGGGTTTTTAAACTCCTTCATCCTTCAGCCAATATCCGTGAATGCCCGCTCTGTCTGGGCGTCGCGGTGCCTGCGCTGAGCCGCCCAGACAGCCCGACCCGGGAGGCCACGTCTGAGCGGAGGCCTGGGCCATGACTGGGTGCCTCCCCACTCCAGGGGGTGTCTCACCACCTCTGAGGTGGCTTTGCTGTCGTGTTTACATGTATTTTTTTTCATGGAAAATTTTGAGCCCATGCGAGAGCCGAGAGCAGTATGGGGAGCCGCACGCCGTCACCGCCCCGTGCACGGGGCTCTCCTCGTCCGCCGCCTCGAGGCCCACGGATGGCCTCCTTCCCCGAAGATGGGGCTCAGGGGCGGCATCGACCTCCCAGAAAGGGGCAGTCAGGGCTCTCCTGCTTTGGTTTTTTGTTTGTTTATTTAAAATATTTTTATTGATTTCAGAGAGGAAGGGAGAGGGAGATACAAACATCCATGATGAGAGAGAGTTATTGATCGGCTGCCGTCTGCACGCCCCCCACTGGGGATCCAGCCCGCAACCCGGGCATGTGCCCTGACTGGGAATCAAACTGTGACCTCCTGGTTCATAGGTCAAAGCTCAACCACTGAGCCACACGGGCCGGACAGCTTTGGGGGTTTAAAACCATGTCCTGGTTTCCTGGGCAGCTCTGGCGAGGGGCACCGAGCTTCCAGGGATGCCAGCCCCGCTCAGCTTGCCTGGCTCTGGGAGGAGCTGCGTGTGGGCGCCGCCTGCCTCCTGCGTGCCCCCCCTCCCCCCCGCCCGCGTGGGAAGACAGGCATTGGACCCAGGGCAGTCTAACTCTGATCTTTTTTTTTTTTAAGGGGGTAGAGTTCTGTATAAGACTTAATTTGGGGCGCGGGGGAGTGTTTGAACTGCTGAAAGTGAGTTTGGGGGGAAAAGTAACTTTTGGGACCACTTTCCTAGAGGCAGGCGGGGGGTGGGGTATCTTCTCCCGCCTCCTGCCTCTGCCCGCTCCCCACTCGGCTTCAGGAACGGGCAGCACCCAGGGTGGCTCTGCCGGAGCCGCCGGGTGCTGAGCGCCACGTGGCTTTATCCACCAGGTTTTGGGGTTCGGGGTGCGATCTGCGTTTTCTTCCTGGGAAGGCGGGTTTGGAGCCTCACAGGGAATTCTCTGCGGCAGCCGAGCCCCACTTCAGGCCCAGCCGGGGAAATCACCGTGGAGACAAAGTAGAAACGTGGTGTGGGGTTTCTCTCCTGAGGCCGGAGGGTCAGGACGCACCGGGATAGAGGAGCCCTGGCCATGACCGGCACTTGTCCTGCTGTAACTGTTTCCCCCGAATTTCTAGTAAGACCAGGCAGGTAGCACCAACCTTTCCGGGTGGGTAGCAATGGGGTGCTGTCCCTTGGGGATTCGGCGTGTATACAGCAGGCACTAATGTAGGATTCCTTTCTAGCGTTGCAGTTCACGTGCTACCATTGTACGTGTCCACTGTGTCCAGCTGGGCAACCCTAGCACCATCAGAACTCATTGCTTCTCAGAACTTAAGCCTGGCCTGCAGGGGGGCCCGGGGCCGGGGGTGCAGCCCTCCCGGGACCCCTAAGTGCTGGTGGCCATGTAGGCAGCTGCGGCCATGGAGTTGCTGGGGGAGCAGCCCCTGAGCTGCATTCTGTGAGGCCTGGACCGTTGCGCGCCGCCCATCGCATTGGAGCAGGAGCGTTTGGGGGGGCCCCTGTCGCAGGCGGCGCAGGTGGAGGATGTGAAGTTAAGGTGACCGGTGACCGCGCTGCCGACTGTCCAAGCCGGGCCCAAAGCCGTGGTGTCCCCAGTTCCTGTGCACAAGGCCCACCGGCCCCTCCTGGGCTCAGCCCAGTGCACTTGAGATTTCTCGGCACCTGCAATGTGCCGGGCGCTGTTCTTACCTTACTACTGCCAAGAGCTCTGTTGAGTGGGGCTTCTTATGCCCATTTTAAAGATGGGCAAACTGAAGCACAAAAGTCAAATCGCTGGCCTGGGATCACACAGCCACCAAGCGGAGCTGGACGCAGACCCAGTGTGTGCTCTAGTCACTGCCCCACACGGCCGCTGAGCGCGAGGAGGCTCGCAATGTGGTGGGGACGGGATAGGTCTAAAGGCAGCAGTTCTGTGATCCGGGTGTGCAGGTGCCACGGGGGGGTGTGCGG
>NW_006293088.1:7138918-7143982 GCF_000327345.1 Myotis davidii | reverse complement strand
GGGTGTGCGGGTGCCATGGGGGGGTGGGGATCCCACGGGGGGGTGTGGGTGCCAAGGGGGGGTGTGCCCCTGCTGCGTCTCGGTGGCCAGCCCTCAGCAGGCGCTCCGTGGAGGGTGAGTGAACTCAGTGTCCCTGTGGAGGCAGGAGGACTGGAGGCTCCGAGTCTTGTGTTTTTCCCTTCAGGAGTGGCCAAGACAACTTGAAAATGCCCTCAAATGTCCACTTGACATTTTTCAGTATCTCTGCTGGGCTGTGAGTAGATCCAGCTGTGTTCCTCTTGAGCCTGCCTCCCTTGGCCCCCCAAGAAACAGAACAGCGGGGGCTCCCGTTCCGTGTCCCGGATGCGCCTGAAGCGGTGCCTGGACCCCTGCCCACCTCCTGTGTGTCCAGAGGGCAGGTCCCGAGCAGGAGGCCCTCTTCCGGTGCAGACGCCAAGGAGAGGGAGGAAGTCGGGAGGTGGAGGGTAGGACTCGGCACCTGCTGCCGCTCTTTGGCCCATAAACCACATGAAGAATTTCAGAAAATTACTGCTTCGTCGTAGGGTGTCCCTCGGCCAGACCGGGGCGTAGGTCTTCTTACGTCGCCTTGTTTTTCTGCGAGAAAAATCAGCCTTAAGCGGCAGACTTCAGTGGCCTCCCCGAGGGACACTTCCTGTGAACGTTTCGAGTGAAAAGTGGTTCATGTCATGCTTCTGAGTAAAATTGGGGTTTTAAACTGGGTCGCAAACTCAGATGCCCCAAGGGGCCTGGAAGAAGGTGCAAGCGAACAGTGGGGGTGAGGCTATAGGGATGGGGGAGGACTGTGGCAAAGTAGAATTCCCGTGTCCTGTGTGAGGGGTGCCCTCGCTTACCTGGAGGAGTGGCACCAGGGCACTAATAGTGTCCTTTTCTTTTTCCCCCTAAGAGAAGCCAGGAATCCGGTTTTTAAAAGAGATGTTGGCAGATAACTTAGCGGGGTTTTGTTTGTTTTAAAAGAAAAAACGCAGAATAAACCATCTGGACCCTCCGTGTACAGATGAGGAGGGCGAGGTCCAGGAGCCCAGAGGGTCTCAGAGCTTGGGGCTCAGGGCGCTGGGACTAGACCTGTACCCGCTGGCGCCCGGCCCCCCTCACATGCTGTGTCCCGGGGAGAGCAGGAGGGCTGGGAACTAACTCAGCAAGTTCCACTGCACCCAGGGGGACAGGGCTCTGGGGGACAGAGCCCCCAGACAGTGACACCGCCCCTCTTAGCTCCCCCCGGAGCCAGCACTCAGGGCTGCTGCTGGGGGCCAGGGGCAGTGCTGTGTGGATGTCTCTGGTGATCCTGGCAAGGCACCTGGTGGGTTCTGGTGCCCCATCTTCCCGATGAGGAAACCGAGACCCAGGAGGCTCAGCTCACTGGATGGCACGGGTTTATCCCACGAGGGTCGGATTCCTGGGCCCAGGCTTTTCCACCATCGCCTGTCGTGACCCGGGCCCCTAGTGCAATGCACCCTCGCCCCGGTGCCGGCGAACTTGCCTTCCCCACCGGCCTGCCTTCTCCTTCTGACCCGTGCCCGGGCATGCCCTGCAGTTTGGTGTGGAGGTCGGGGCCACCCCACTCCCCTCTGGGGTGCATGGGAACCTCGAGAGCACGGGGCTCCGCCCACCCAGGGGCCGCTCCTGGGCTCACAGCGCTGCTGACTAAATTCTCTTTGCAAACGGTTCAGTTTCACATGCTCGAGTTTCCAGTAACTACGTGGGTGGATTTGTTTCAGTTAAGGGGAAAACAAAAGAAAACAAAGCATGGAGGGGGTTTTCTTTCCCAAGAAGAGGGCTCGCCAATTATGGGTTTTCGCGTGTGCGGTCCGGGCACCCTGGGCCGCTCCTGCAGCCAGCGGGGCTCTTGGCAGGCAGGCTCGGAGGTGGAAATCGCTTAGTCATTTGCAAGTGGGGACGGGAGCAGGAGGTCAGGGAGGTGCAGCCACCGCCACCGGCTCCTGCAGGGGGAACAGGGGCCCGTGCTCCTCCTGCCGGGCAGGGTAGGGGCTGGTTCTTGTGTAGCAATTTTATTTTTTTCTGTGAAATGAAGTTGAAAATAATATTACTAAATTTTTTTGTATTGCTGTGGGATTTGTCAAAAGTTTTTAGCGGGTATGTGTGTGCGCGCACATGTGTGTCTTCCCAGGTCACGTTAGCACACTGGTTTGGGTGGGTACTGGCCAAGCAGGGTCCTGGGGCCTCTGCAAAGCCAGGCATTTGGATCTGGGGGTTGGGGGGACCCTGGGGGGGCCGGGGCCGTCACTCTTTACCAACACATCTGGGAGAGTGTGGGTATCTTAGGGCCCCTGCACCCCTTCAGAGCACAGCAGATAGACTGTGTGTGACGTCTCTGGTTTATGGGTTTCTTCTCTGGAGGGGCCATCCCGGACGCTGTATTTAGTCTAGGTGTGTTGGCAGGTACAGCCTGGCTGGGGAGGCAGATGGAGGTGGCTGGAGTGTTGCTCTGGTACTTCCTACTCCTGTGACCTGGGCCTCAGGTCCCCATCTGTGAAATGGGGGTGGTAAGAGTACCTCATGGATGGAAGGGGTTGATGTGGGGCGAGCTGTCCAGGGCAGTCCTTTCCATACCTGGGATCCTAGGCCTGCGGTGCAGTGGGGCCTCACCTTTCATTTTCCTTCCTGCTCTGGGAGGGAACATGCCTTGGAATTTCTAATCCTTCATCCTGGCCTTTGAGAGCTTGCTTCCTGAGCTTTCTGGAAGGGAAGAGGGCAAATCTACAGTTAACTCTCAAACAAGATCATCTTAGGCATCACCCGTCCCAAGCAAGAGCAATGAGAGGCAATTGGAGGTCTGGAGGATTTTGATGAGAATGAGGGTTTACGCTCAGCAAGTGAATCCAGGAAGACTTCCTGGAAGAGGTGACATTGGGATGTGTAAGAACTAGATGTGGGGGAGTAAGGGAAGAGAGCGGTCCCTGGTGGAAGGGCCTGTGGGCATGCAAAGTCGCTAGGGGCTTAGATGGTACCTGGCACGTAGTAAGCACTTAATAAAGATCATTGTAAAACTCAGTTTAGGTATCTGGGAGAAGAGTGTGTGTGTGTGTGTCAGAGAGAGAGAGAGAGACAGAGAGAGACAGAGAGAGAGAGTGTGTGTTTACAGGCCACCATGAACAAGGGATTAAAAGGGAGTAACGTTTTGTTTTTCATCTTTTAAATGGGTTCTGGGTAATTTGTGGTACGCAACTGATTTCCTGTGGCGTGGGAACCGGTTTCTCTTTTTCAGCCCTGCAGCTGCTCAGCTTCTTGTTGGCCCTTTTCGTTCTGTACCTTCCACCCGGCCCACAGGCCCACACGAGCCTCTGAGTGCGGGCTCCGGCCTGCTCTGGCGGCCGGTGGGGCGCACTGACAGGAAACAGGACCCGGGCGAGGACCTAGGGGAGTCCCGCCCGGTCGTGGCCTCGGTGGGGTTTTAGGCCCTGCTCTTCTGGAACTTCCCAGGGCCTGGGGCCGGCCTGCAGAGCCCAGGCTGGGTGCGCGGCTCCCGGCCCCCTGGGAGCCAGGGGAAGCGGTGGGCAGTCTGGGCTCCGTGACGAGCCAGGTGGGGACCACAGGAAACAGCTGGACTCACTCTCCCTTTCCGGGCAGGTTGGGGAAACGCGGCATTAGTTCTGGGAAGCGCCGGCTGACACAGATGGCATTTCCTGTGGCTGATGAGGGGGGGCCGTGGGGTCCGGCTGACAGCGGGCGGGGGGTGAAGGTGGACCTGGCACCCAGAGACCCACGCTGCACCCCTGGCTCCTTGGCTGGGTCACCCTCAGGCCTCAGCTGCCACCCCACGCTGGTCCCTCTGCCTGTGCCGTCTGCTGTCTGGCCCGCCGGCCTCTCTGCCCTCCCCCTGGCAGTGTAGCCCTGCCTGAGGCCGGGCATCTGCAGGCTGCGGGGGGGACAGGAGGCAGAACCAGGGAGGCCTCCTTCGCCGTGGCCCACAGGCCTTCCTCCATGTTCTTCGTCCGCATGGCCACTGCCGCCTCCGCCTCCTCCGCCTCCGGATGCCAGCATCCCGGGAGGAGCGTGAGTTTTTATTCTGGCTCCGACCTGGGTCGCGGACAATTACTTGGCCTTTGTGAGCCTCAGTTTCCACATCTATAAAAGTGGGCGTGAGCCGGCAGGTGTGGCTCAGTGGTTGAGCTTTGACCTATGAGCCAGGAGGTCACGGTTCGATTCCCAGTGAGGGCACATGCCCGGGTTGCAGGCTCGATCCCCAGTAGGGGCGTGCAGGAGGCAGCCAATCAGTGATTCTCTCTCATCATTCATGTTTCTAGCTCTCTCTCCCTCTCCCTCTCTGAAATCAATAAAAAATTTTTAAAGTTTTTTTAAAGTGGGCATGAGACCCATGTTGCAGGGCAGGGACCGCTGCTGCTCCCCCTGAAGTCGAGTTGAGGAGGCAGTGGGGACATTTCGCGTCAGGGGCCGGTGAAGTGTGGCTGATGACGGGTGGGGAGGAGGCCTTACCGTGGAGCAGCCCCAGGTGTCCACCGGGAGTGGGGAGCAGGGACCCTGGGGCAGCAGGGACCGAGGGGAATTGGATAGGGGTGGCGGGGGGTGACGGAAGGGCCCATGGGTGGCTGGTGTGGTTTGGTCGGCGGTGGGGGGTAGGGGGTTGGTGGTAAGGCCACCCCTTGAAGCACTGGCCAGCCTGGTGGTTAGAGACAGGACAGCCCCTTTGAGTGAGCTCCCGCGTCCACACCCACTGGGCCCTTCCTGTCTGCAGGCATCCGGCCCACACCTCCTGGGAGGCCCCTGGCCAGACACCTGCCTTTCTGATCCTGGGGTCAGAGGCGGGGCACTCCTCGGGAGGGAAGATGGGGATTCACAGGCTCGCGCCCATGGAGTGCATGAATCCAGGGGTGCCAGCCGGACTTCCTGCTCAGCACGGGGCTGGGGTCCCCCGCCAGGGGCTCCGCATGTCCTGGTTGGTGTCTGTTTCTCAGTTTCTGGGCACTGCCCCCACACACACACCTGCTGCCCCCTTAACTTAGGTTTCTCTTTGCCACCCTCTTACATTCATAGCAGAGAAGCTCCTGCAGTTTTCCTGAGGCCCCA
>NW_006293088.1:7133009-7138870 GCF_000327345.1 Myotis davidii | reverse complement strand
AATAAGGCAGGCGGGGGAGGGCTACCCAGGGTCTCCGGGCAGCGCTGCCCTGTGTGGGCAGGTGTGTCTGTCTGTCTTCCACCTGCAGCACCTCTCCCCTCTCCCCCAGCCACATGGCTGCGCCCTCCTCTTGCCTTTCCTCCCCTGCCCTGCCTCAGCTGTGTCAGATGTGGGGTGCCCCTGCCCCCCATTTGGTTGGGAGGCCCTGGAGAGCCCGTTCGCCATGGTGCTCTGGGGCGCACTGTTGCTGAGGGGTTTACACACGGGATTCGCTCGGTGCTTCTCATGTATCCCGGGGTCCCGGGGGAGCGTGCGCCCACCTGTTCCGTTTGGCAAGCGTCTCAGGCAGCGGAGCAGGAGAAACGGGTTTGCCCCACGTCACCGAGGGAGATGGGGTGTGGGTCCCCGTGCTCAGTGGCTCCGCGGACATCCTGGGGGATGTACTAGGAGTCGCTGGAGCGTCCTGCAGGGCAGAGACGTGGGTTGTCACTGGTGGGGCCTGGTGCCCACCTGGCGCGGTGGCTGGGGCACATGGTGGCTCTGTGGGAACTTGCTGAATGGATGGATGGATGGATGGATGGATGAATGAATGCATGCCAGCCTCTTCAGGACGCAGAAAAGTTCGCGGCTCTCACCAGGCAGCTCATATTTCACGGTTGTCTGTTAACTGTCTCCACCAGGGAGGGCTCCATCCACTTTGTCCGGCCGCCCTGAGCCTGGGACGGCGCCTGGCACACAGCGAGACTGAATCAGCCCATTGCTCTCCAGCCACCACTTTACCCAGCGTTAGGGTCTGACCACACCTCCCGAGGGGCTGTCCCCACTCTGGCTGACCGGGACCTTCCTTTTGAAGGGGCCCTGGAGGTTGGGGTTCTGTGTCTCATGTTTCCTCGTGGGGGACTTTTCGTTTCCGTCACGGGCGTCTTTGAGGCCGGCTTTCGTGGGACGGAATTATAGGACAGGTTGGTGTGTGGCCAGGAGGGGTCTCCCCGAGGCCCCAGGGGGAGACCTTCCCCCCTTTAAACAGGCCTCTTGCTTCTCCTCCGCTCTGGTCCCATCTCTGAACTCCTGTGTCTGACACGCTGCCCAGGCCCCGGCAGTGGGGCGGGGGCTGAAGCAGGCGGCGGTGTAATTGCAGGTACTGGAGGCGGCCCTGTACCCTCCTCCCCCTGCCCCCCGCCCGCCACACACACACTCCCCACGCGGACAGAAGCTCTTAAACCTTAGTTTAGTCTGCAGAGCCTCGCAGGCTGGGGCCTTAAACATTTACATTCCTCGGGCTTAGCCGGTTCTTTTGGATTCTTTTGTGTCGCGTTTCTGGGTTAGTGGTGTGTGGAGGGTGAAGCCGGAACTTGGTACAAAGGAAGCGTGTCGGGGGGAAATCCCAGATCTCCTGGACGGCCGGGCGGCCTCCGAGCACCGGACCGTGCCCGGGAGAGGCAGGGCCTGCGCCCCTCTGCCTAAACTTGCCCGACCTGCTCTCATCGCCCTGGTACCCACCAGAGGCGTCTCAGGGGCTCGGCTCTCAGATCTCCAGTGAACACTGCTGTTCAGCCCGGACTGAGTAAGGGAGCCTGCGGGAGCGTGTGACCAGCGAGGGGGCAGTCGTGGCCACCTCGTGAACGCCGCCCGTGAACGCCCAGGACCCATCATGAGAGGAAGGGGCGCTGTTTGTAATAAGCTGCCCCGACCGTCGCTGTAACCTGCCACCGACTCCAGGACCAGCCCGAGAGCTGTGAAGGGAAGACCTGACTCATACAGAGTCGGAGAGACAGGATGGGGGCATCGGACTGGCCCGGACACTGCCCAGTCCCTGGGAGAGGCCGCTCGGCCTCCGCGGTTACCTGGGGGGCAGTTTGGGGGCAGCGCAGGGCTGGGACCTGCAGCAGCAGCAAGAGCCATGCCCATGGGCACCGTTGACCGAGTGCCCGCCGTGTGCAGCCCCTTCTGGGCCCGGGCTGCCCGTTTCCCCGCTGCAGCCCCCTGCCCCGGGGGAGCTGCCCTGATGTGCCTGTTGTACCGATGGGCAGAGGCCTGGGAATAGCGCTGGGCAGAGAGTCAATTCCTGCTCTCCCCGCGCTCCCAAAGGGCCTTGATTGGCTCTTTATTAAGGAACCAGATCCCAGGGCGCAGTCCCTGGGGCCCCGGCTCCTCCTTCGGTCTTGGACCCGTCCCTGCAGCTTCTCTTGAGCCAGCACTCAGCCTGGACCAGGCATCCTGAGAGAGAGAAGCTGTAGCGGCTGCCCCGACCGTCCCGGAGCCCCTCTTAAAGGGGACCATCCCCATCCGCGTCACTAACGGAGGGCGGTCAGATTCTCCTGTTCTTTGGCTCAGCTGCTGGGGAATCTGCGAAGAGCACCACCCGGAAGCAAGCGAGGACCCGCATGTTGGTGGCTTTAATGGAGGAACATGTTATCCCTGGACGATGGCTACGTTCCTCTCCTTCCCGGCGATGTCCCATCAGCCTCTGCATGCTGGAGTTGCCCGTCTTGGGAACTTTAACAGGACTGCTGTTCTGTTGTGGGGAGAGGGAGATGCCAGGCCACTGGGGGTGGGGTGGGGGGGGGAAATACCCCCAAAATAAAAAAAAAATAAAGATCCCAAAACAAAAACCACAAAAAGGAATGAAGCCCTTAATGGCTCAAAGTGTAGTGTGACATCCAAAATTAGCATCTCCGGGACAAGTGGCTGATTGTCAGTTTACTGTCCCAAACGCTGGCATCTGAGAAGCAGTGACAAGTCCTCACTGAACTGCGACTGTGTGCTCGCTGCCAGCCCGCCCCCGCCCCGCCCCTCCCGGCCTGCGCCTCGCTCTGTGACGGGTCTGCGTCAATACGAGGGTTAGCAGGCGTGATGGATAAAACTTCTCTGTGTGTCTCAGAAACACGCGCGCACACACACACACAAGTGTGAGACAGATAAGGTGGTTGTCCTCGTTTTGCAGGTGGGGAAACCGAGGCCCAAAAAAACCTCAGGTCACAGCCAGGGACGGGTCAGGCCTGGGATTTGAACCCGGGTCGTCGGCTCCATCGCCCCTCCTGCCTCTCACCCCCACAGGTTTTCCCCAGTCTCGCTCGCTAGCCTCCCCAGTTGTGTTCTGACTTCACCTGCTGGCAAACAGGATATAACAGTCCTGACTTGATGGTCGGCGGGGAGGGGCGTCTCAGTGAGGCCCGGCGAGACGGGTGTCCGGGTGTCTGTCCAGCTGTGGGAGGACTGTCCCGGCTGTGGGAAGACCGGCAGACTTGCCCGCGAGAGCTGAGCTTCCAGGGTCCTGTGCTGAAGGCTGGGGAGGCCGGACCACCTGGGTCCCACGGGGCTGAACCGACAGAACACCCAGAGGTCAGGGGGCCGGCCGGTGGAGGCTGGTGGAGCTCGCTCGGTCCTGCTCCGGCCGCCCTGATGGCCCGCGGGAGGCGGAGGGGCAGCCATGGGGCCCCTGTGATGGAGGGGAGCGCGTGCGGGACCATCAGACACCTTGGCCCTCCCCTCCCCCTTCCCTTTGTTGTCTGGCTGCCGCAGACGTCTGGGCTTGCAGGGAGGTTCCTGAATGGGCCTCGGAAAGAGGTCACTCCCTTCCCGTGCCGCCGGCTCTGACCCACACGTGACCTTCCCCGTGGTGACAGTGTCTGGCCTTCACTCTTTGATGCTGGCTGTGCAGGGACAGTGAGTGTCTGGGAGCAGGGTGGCCGTCCCTCCCTGCTCTGGCCTTTGACGGCGGGCCCCCTCCCCTCTGCCGTCTTGGAGAGGGGAAACCCATGCTGCTGACCCTCTGTCTGAGCATCCGACCTTTTCCGCTCCGTGGCGCTGGCGGCCTCGACTGGCGAGATGGGACAGACTGGTTCCTGCTGGGCCAGCGCCGAGGGGGGTGGCGGCTGCACTGGGCCCCTCTCCGGCCCCCCAGCCCCTCTGCCTGGCGCTCAGCGGCGGATGTCTCTTCCACAGAATCGCTGGAGTTTTCCGCTTCTGCCCCGCTGGCCTGGGAGCTGTCCCCCAGGCAGAGATCACGGCGCATCTCGGAAGATGCCCGTAGCCCAGGCGCCAAGGTGGACCCTGAAGGTTCACACCGTGTCGCCAAGCGGCCCCTCGCCCGCGCCTGAGGCCTGTGCACAGCACAGCATGCCTCCTCCCAGGAGGGCATTCCCGCCGCCCCAGTGTCCTCCGGCCGACAGCCCAGCTGGGCAGGTGCTGGGGAAGAAGTGGCCCTCGCAGATCCTTACGGCCGCCTGGACCTCAGGGAGACGATGCCACGTCCACACCACGGGCGTCCCGCAGCTGGGCTCCCAGGGTGCTGAGCCGTGGGTTTCTGCTGAGATGCCCACAAGTGGCGGGGCCGTGTCCACGGGACCCTGGAGCCATGGGACTAGGCCTCCTCCCTCTCCCCCTCCCTCCCTCTCAGACCCTTCCTCCTGGTGGCCATCGGGAAGTTGGGGGGACTTTTCCTGCAAGAAGAAGAACCAGCATACAGACCCCAAAGAGGGGGGCGCCTGCAGGCTTGTCACCGTCTCCTCTTGGCCCCTGGAATTGAGCTCCGAATCCTCCTGGGGCACCCTGCTCGCTCCATGTGGTCCCAGTTCCTGTTTCGTTTTGTTCTGTTTCTTTCTTTTTTTCCATTTCTTTTTTTTCTAGATTTTTTTAGGCCGTACCCCTTTTGTGTGCCAAGGTAGGGGGCCCAATCCCTGCACGTTCACGCTTTTCTCAGCAACTTGGTGCACCTGATGCAGCTGGAATGGGCTCAAGGTGGGCAGTACCTTGTTCTTCTCGCCCCTGCAGGCAGGTGCGTAGTGGGACGCGCAGGGATTGGTTGCATCAAGGAATTGAATCCGAATGAGCTGTCATCACATTGATCGCCTGTCTCTGTGGCAGGTTCCACTTCGACTCCGTTGCTCAGCACACAGTGGGCCCTCTGTGAGGTTTCGGTGGGGGGCGTGGGGCGTGTTCAGTGTGGGGTGCGCGTCCCTTGCTGTCCTCTGTGGGGTCTCTTTGTGCCCAGCCTCGGAAGGCTTGGCTGCAGGGACTTGGGTCCTGGACGCTGTGTACTCGACAGGGAGGCCGGCCAGCCAGCTGGTGGGGCTGGGCAAAGGCAGGACAAAGGCCTGGTTGTGCCCTCGGAGAAAACCCAAACCTGGGTTTCCCTGAGGCTGAAACTGCCGGTGCCGGCTGCCGGGTCCCATAAAGGGAACTTTGTGTGGCTCCGGAGGGAGGAGGCGCCCAGACGCTCTGGGAACGGCCGGGCCGCCTCAGAGTCACAGCTCACGGCGGAGATAACTCCTGTGACCCCCAACCTCGCAGATAGAGCTGCCACCAGGCCAGACGGTCATGTTTGGGACAAGTCTGTTCTGTGTGCCTCGGGGCCGGCATTGTCTGATCCGGGCCAGACACGCTGTTTCTTGGAAAACCGAGTGGGAGGGAGCCACCTCTGCCCCCCTGCGGACTGGTTTCCCGGAAAGGGCGCCGGTGCAGGTGGGGGGCTGGCAGCGCCCTGCCCTCTGGGTATAGGAGGCCCCACACGCCGGGGGCAGTTTGGGGTGTGCAGGAGTGAGTCTGGCCACGTTGAGGAATGAGGGGCCCCAGAGGGCAGACCTGGGGCAGAGGAGCTGCAGGTCAGCGGGGGAGAGTCCAGATCAGGTCAGGGACAGACAGGTGGACACCTGTTGCCCCTTCAGGAAGCTGGTGTAGGAGGGGGAGCCCGAGGCCCTGCTTCTGTGGGGGTGGCATTTCTGCGGGGCGTGGCAGGGTTCAAAGTGTCTTCATGGGATGGAAGGAGCCACTCACTCCTTCAACAGGTATTTGTTGAGCACCTCCTGTGCTCCAGGAGCTGGTGGAGGCCCCCCCGTGGAACACGTGTTCTTGTAGGGACA
>NW_006293088.1:7124159-7132926 GCF_000327345.1 Myotis davidii | reverse complement strand
GCTGGGGACAGAGAACAGTTGTCACGTAAAGTAAGGTGGCCGGGAAAGGCGTCCGTAGTGGAAACGAGGGAACAGCCGCCTGAGTGCCCAGGCCCCGTGCACCTGGTACCAGGCAGAGGGCCCCAGAAGTGCAAAGGCCCCAGGGTAGGAGCTTGGCATGTGCCAGAAACAGCCAGAAGGCCAGTGAGGCAGGCCAGAGTGAGGGAGGAGGGGGGGAGAGGGTCGAGGAGGCACAGCGGGTGGGGCTGTAAGGGTCTGTGGGCCCCTGTGGACATCTGCTTTTCACTGAGTGGAAACATTGGGGGGGTCCGGGCAGAGGAGGCTGGTGCTGGGGACCGGGAGGGCACAGCGAGGGGATGAGGGTGAGCAAGAGCTGCCCACAGCCCATGGATGGGTTCTGGGCAGATTGAGGTCAGACCTACAGGGTTTGCCTCCCCCTCTGATGGGCTTAGCTTTCCACCCCAGCACCCACTCACGATGCAGCCATGGAGGAGGCGTGCCACCCTGAGGCAGGATTGCTCCTTCCTCCTCTGGCAGTTGTCTATCTGGTGCCTTTTGCATGCCAGCCTCTGGGCCTGGTGCTGGAGCAACCTGGTCCCCGCCTTCCAGGAGCAGAGACAGGTAAGAAAACAGCCTTCGCAGCAGCTCCCCGCTGACCGCGGGGCAGGGCAGGGCCGCTCCGCACATATTTGAGGACGGGGTGAATGAATGGAAAGCAGACACAGGTGTGAAGGACACAGAGCAGAGGCCTCTGAATGGCGCGGGGTAGAGGTCAGGAAGGCTTTCCGGGGGGGAACCGAGTCCAGGGTCAGAGCTCCCTGGGGAAAAGCCTGATGAGAAAGCCGAGAGTTCCCGGTGGGAGAAACAGCATGAGCAACAAAGTGAAGTCTTTCAAAAGCTCGGCTTCGAGTCAGGTAGGACGTTTCCAGCTGTCAGGGACAGACACCCAATCCAAACAGCCTTCAACGGGCGACCGGTTTGCTGAACTGTAAGTAGCTAAAAAGTCAAGGGGGTTTCAGGCGTGGCTGGATCCAGGGGCTCAGACGCCAGCATTGGCAATTGCCTCTCTATGTCAGCATCTGCTTTCTGTGTTTTGGCCTCTTTCTCAGAAGGTCATTAAAGCTGAAATCCCAAGACTGGCTCTGATTGGCCTGCGTACTCACTGTTAGGGGGTGGGTGATGCCCCAGGGCAGTGGACTGAGGCGTATCCCTGCCCCCAGAGCTGGCGCGCAGAGTAGGCACACAGCCCGGGGCCGGGAGTGGGAAGCGGGAGTCTCCCAAGTCAAAACAGAGGGGCATCACCCAAACGAGAGGCCAGGGGCCGGGCAGGGGAGTCCGGTGCCCACCCCAGCTTGTTAGGGACGCTGTGTTTTGTGTGTTGCAGCCGGAAGGGCAGTGGGGAACCAAGCCACCATCGTGGTCAGAAGCAGGTCATAAAAAGGCATTCATATGCGAGAGTTTGGTCTCTGTCCCTGAGGTGGCCCTCTGACACTGGCATACAGCAGGCACGCGGTAAGCTTGCCAAGGTGACCCGCATGTTTCATGAAGGGCCCCCCGACGGTTTGCGAGGGCTCTGTGTGGAGGCTGGAGGCCGGCAGGGAGGGTGGGCATGGCGGGACCTCAGGAGGGCTCCGCACAGCCGGCTGGGGGGCCCCCCTCCGGCTCCCTCCCCGGCCTCACGCTCTGCGAGGCCCCTCTGCGTATGCGGCCGTCTGGACAGATTTGGGTGGCGGAGTTGAAACCTATCATTAGCTTGGCCCCCGCAGCCTCTGTGCTCTCCGGAGAGCGGCTTCGTTCACTTCCCTCTTTTAGCCGCCGGCGAAGGTCTAGGCGGCCGCGCAGGGCGTGTTGCTAAAAGCAGCTGCTGCCCGGAGCTGCCTCTCGCTTGGGTGGCCGCTTCCTGGGCTGGCACGCGGCTCCCTGTGGTTGCACTTCTTTTTCTCCGTAAAAACTCGAGGGGAGGTGTATTTGGTCCCCTTGTCTGCCCTGGCTGGTCCCGGGAGCAGGGAGTCGGGTTCCTGAGGCTCGTCGGGCACCTGCACCTCCCGTAACCCGTCTTCCCAGAGGTGGCGCTGGGCAGACGGCCGGGTCCTGCAGCCCCTGGCATGGGAGGAGCCGGGTGGAAGGTTCCGCGTGGGGTGAGTCTGTGTCCCCTCCTGGGGGCCGCTGGGCCTGGTGCTCAGGGGATGCCTGGGCAGTGAAGCGTCACCCCGTGGGCCACAGGGACCTGGTCGGCCCCAGCACTGCTCACGTCACTTTTCTGAGCCCGTCTCTGCCCCGTGGGCGCCACCGGACGTCCCCCGTGCAAGCACTCAGACTCGCCTGAAGTGCCACGAAAGTCAGTGGGTGGTACCCGGGTGGCTGCCCCAAACCACCCTTGAACAGTGGCTAAAGGCCGTCAAACAGCTGGGAAGGTGGGTTGGGACCTCGATTCCCGGGGTCACGGACTGCCGGGCGCAGTGTTCTCCCCGGTGGGGGGCTGCCAGGAGGACTGGAGTGAGGGCGCTGGGAGGCAGCCGCTGGGCAGAGGTGCCTGGCCCTCCCGCCCCTCACCAGCCCCCATCAGTCCCTTTCCGCCCACTCCCTGGCAGCAGCCGTCACCCCGCCGGCTGCTTCTAAGGGGCTTTCCTCATTGCTTCATGTCAGTCTGCGCTGGTTTAATCTGAAAGACGTATGCTCTGAGTCAAAACACAGAAATCCCCCTGCGTGGCCCTGGTGTTTGCTGTCGGGGAGCAGCTGGCGCCTTCTCTGGGGGGTCCCTAATCCTTCCCTTCCTGCCTGCCCAGCGCCAGGCGGGTGTGGCTCCTGGTCCCAGGACCCAGCCTCCCCCCATCCCGGGGTTTTCCGGGGCAGCGCTCAGGGCAGGCATCAGGAGGATCCCTGGCCCTTGATACATCCACTGCCCATCACTGGGGGCGGGACGGGCACAGTGCCTGTGTCCGGTGCATGTTCTTACGATCGTGTCCACCACACAATCTAGGTCTTTGGGGATAGACATTTTAAAGTTTGCAAATTGGGTTCATAACCAAAAAAAAAAAAAAAAAGGCTGGTAGCTGCTTTAAATGAGGCTGTGGTTTGTGAAGGGAGCCAGGGGGCCAGGGAGGTCTCAGGGGGTGAACAGGTGGCAGGATCCTGGCACTGCCCTGTGCTTTGGATATGAGGTGTCAGCTGGTAGGTGTGACACGGGGCCTGAGCCGGCTGGGAATGGCTCCAGTAGGAGCGGAGAGAGGGTTTGGGCCCCTGATCCTTCAGCAGTCAACAACATTTTCCAGGTTTAGACCAAAGGTCAGCTAACGAAGGGCCAGAGAGTAAACTTAGGCTTCGTGGACCGTGTGACCTCGGTTGCATCTCCTTGACTGCTGGTATCGTGAGCGAGTGAGAGAGCCAGAGTCCATATGTGAGCAGAAGGGCAGGGATGTGTGCCAATAAAGCTTTATTGACAACACCAGGCAGTGGGTCCATCGATTGCCAAATCCTGGTCTAGATTCAGAGGACGGGCCCAACAGGGCTCAGAACCAGCCAAGATTGCCCGCCATCAAGCAAGGCCCTGGCCTCGGACTCATGCTTGAGTATGCCCGGCCGACCGACACGTGGGGGTCTGGGGGACACAGTGTGGACCCCGCAGAGTTTGCAGAGCTGGAGGTAAACAGCGTCTTACCTCACAGTGCAGCGTGCAGCCCTGCCTGCACGTTTATCTTCCTTAAGGGCCAGGTGAGCCGGGCGTGGGGGGGGCAGGGTCCCTGCTCGGCACAGAATCGAGAGGCTGCAGAGCTGAGAGGGATGCCGGGCCCTCCCCACGGGCGTCCCTGGGGGTCGTGGGAAATGTGCTGTGGGGAGAACGTCCCCTTCTCTGCCAGGGTGGGCACCAGAGTTCAACAGCACCTGCGAAGCTTCTGTCCTGCAGGACTTCTCAGAGCCTTTTTAAAATATTTTTATTGACTTCAGAGAGAGGACGAGAGAGAGACAGAGCCATTCATGATGAGAGAGAATCATCCATCAGCTGCCTCCTGTACGCCCCTACTGGGGAGTGAGCCTGCAACCCGGGCAGGGGCCCTGACCGGGAATTGAACTGTGACCTCCTGGTTCATGGGTTGATGCTCAACCACTGAGCACACTGGCCGGCCCTCGAGGCTTTAAGATGCTGGTGGGTTTGTGACTCTCTGGGCGGGGGTCTCTGTTCCCAAACTCAGGTGCTCTCAGGAGCTTACGGATCTGTCCAGACCCCTTGGGGGAAGAGCTGATCTCCCCCAGCCTTTCCTCTTGGGGATGTGGTGTCAGGCAGCTGGTTCTGAGCGGCGGGAGCCAGTGGCCACACGTGTGTGCAGGGAAAGGGGAAGCTGAGGGCTGCACGGTCTCAGGCCACTGCTCTGGGTCCGCAGGGCAGCCTTGCTCACCGAGTCCGAGAGGAATTGCCGGGCTCTGGGGGCAGGAGGCACACACTGAGGTTTGTTTCCCAGTCTGACGCGAGGTCATGGAGAGCAACGGTGCTGCACCTTGTGGCTGGGTAGTTAGTTAGCTCGTGGCTGGGTAGTTAGTTAGCTCGTGGCTGGGTAGTTAGTTAGCTCATGGCTGGGTAGTTAGTTAGCTCGTGGCTGGGTAGTTAGTTGGTTAGGTTAGGTGTTGTTTAAGGTGGAGCAGGGGGCACAGGGCTCTGAGTGGTTCTGTGGGGATGGCTGCCTTCTGGGTGCGTGGATGGGGTGGATTAGTGTGGGCACCTGCGGGGGCTGCCTCCGCCCGCCTCTGAGGTTTGGGCTCATCTGATAGGCAGGAGGACGCCACCCGCAGCATCAGAGCAGAGCTTCGCGGGGGCAATCGTGTCTCTGGGAGAACGCACGGTGCTACGGGCCGTTTTCCTGAGAGGCTCCGGGACACGCGGTCTGATCTGCAGTGTTAGCGTGGAGTTGGGGGTTGCTGCTTTTCTGAAGGTAACTGTTGCCACCGTGCCGTCGCTGTGTGGCTGCTGCCGGTGGGGCACCCTCCTGGTGAAGGAACGCAGGATGCGGGGCTTGTGGATCTAAGTAAGGGCAGATCACCTGACACCACCTCGTCGTGCTGACGGTTCCCACACCTCCGTGGCTTCACGTGCGCGCTTTTGGGGGAGCTGTTCCGTCTTTGCCACCCGCCCCTCCCCCTTCCTCCCTTCCTGTCTCTGTCACGCCCGTCCCAAACCCAGGTTAACCTGGAGCGTGTCTTCCTGTCCCTTTTTTAAAAACTGTGGTAATATGTGTAACAAAATTTACCATCTGGCTGAGTCATCTTGAACGGCTGTGAAGAAGACCACAGACAAGGCGGCTCCCACCTCAGACGTTTATTTCTCACGGTTCTGGAGGCTGGAAAGTCCGAGGTCAGGGTGCTGGCAGACCCGGTGCCTGGTGAGAGCCCTCCCCGGCTTGCTGATGGCCATCTCCTTGTTTATCACGTGTGTGGAGAGAGATGACCTCTGGTGTTTCTCCTTAGAAGGGCACGGGGCCTCCACCCTCATGACCATTTAATCACCTCCCAAAGGCCCCACCTCCATTGCATTTTTTAGCGAGTGGGAGGAAGGGAGGAGGGGAGGAGAGAGAGAGAGAAACATCGATGTGACTGTTGCCACCGTGCCGTCGCTGTGTGGCTGCTGCCGGTGGGGCACCCTCCTGGTGAAGGAACGCAGGATGCGGGGCTTGTGGATCTAAGTAAGGGCAGATCACCTGACACCACCTCGTCGTGCTGACGGTTCCCACACCTCCGTGGCTTCACGTGCGCGCTTTTGGGGGAGCTGTTCCGTCTTTGCCACCCGCCCCTCCCCCTTCCTCCCTTCCTGTCTCTGTCACGCCCGTCCCAAACCCAGGTTAACCTGGAGCGTGTCTTCCTGTCCCTTTTTTAAAAACTGTGGTAATATGTGTAACAAAATTTACCATCTGGCTGAGTCATCTTGAACGGCTGTGAAGAAGACCACAGACAAGGCGGCTCCCACCTCAGACGTTTATTTCTCACGGTTCTGGAGGCTGGAAAGTCCGAGGTCAGGGTGCTGGCAGACCCGGTGCCTGGTGAGAGCCCTCCCCGGCTTGCTGATGGCCATCTCCTTGTTTATCACGTGTGTGGAGAGAGATGACCTCTGGTGTTTCTCCTTAGAAGGGCACGGGGCCTCCACCCTCATGACCATTTAATCACCTCCCAAAGGCCCCACCTCCATTGCATTTTTTAGCGAGTGGGAGGAAGGGAGGAGGGGAGGAGAGAGAGAGAGAAACATCGATGTGAGAGAGGCACATCGATTGGTTGCCTCCCACACTCTGGGGATCGAACCGAGGTACATGCGCTTGATCAGGAATAGGACCCAAGACCCTTCGGCCCGCACTCAGGCCGATGCTCTAACCACTGAACAACCTGGCCAGGGCTGTTTGCTGACTTATCTTCTGAATTGCCTGTTCGAATCTTCTGGCCGTGTGACTATTGTGCGATAATAGGAGGGCCAGCAGCAGATGTGACAGCCTGTTGACAGCCGTTCATTTCAGGTGTTGAAAATATGTCGCTTTGGTGCAGTTTTTATTTACAGATTTTCCACATGAAGACGGCGTCTAAGGGAGAGCGTTGTGGGAAGATCGGTTGAAGTCAGAGAGACGCTGTGGGCAGGGAGACCCACGGGGAGGCTCTTTGGGGCACTAGTCCGGGAGGCGATAATGACTTCACAGCGAGGATGAGGACAGGTGTGGGCAATTATGCGCGAATTTGTACCATTGGCTGACACTGGGGGAAGCCGAGAAGAGGAGGAATCCAGGAAGATGAGGCGTTTGGGTCTGGGTGACAGGCTGGGAGGAGAAGGACAGAAATAGCAGAGCTGTAGAGGCTGGGAGCGGCCCCATTTGTCTGGGGGGCGGGGAGGGCTGTGTGTGATGGGGGATAGGGTTGCCGTAAGAGCACTGCTTTGGACCAGCCCGTAAGGTACAGGCTAGGCTGTACATCTGAAACCAGTGCCGACTAACAGTGAATCTAAGCTATCTCGAGCGATGCTGTTGGGCAGCTGTGTCGAGTTCAAGGGGAGCCCGTGGGGGGAGGGCCCCTCAGCACATCTGTGTTTCAGGGGCAGGAGGAAGAACTGGCAGAGGAGCCGGGGTGGGAGCCTTGCCGAGCAGGGAGCATCCATCGCGGAAGCCAGTGTTGCAAGGTCAAGGGCGTGGTCAGGATTCTCGAACGCGGTTGGGAGGTAGAGGAGATGCTTTTCCGGCCGTTCGATGTATTGATTCGGAGGTTGTGACCTTGAGAGCGTCCTTTCCCTAAAGTGGTTGGTGCAAGACGTCCGCCTGCTGGGTTCCGCAGCCTGAGTGCGTGGAGGGTGTCGGGGCCACAGGAAGTGTGGGTGGCTGCAGGAGAGGGTGCTAGGTGCACGGGCTCTGTGGCACTCCGCCTCGGCCTTGGTTTCCACGCTCCTCACCAGCCAGCGTGGACCGGGCCGCCCTTGTGGTCCGTGAGTCCGAGCGGGTGCACGGTCCCCGGGGGAATCTCCCAGAAGCGGCCTCCTCCTGAGAACCTCCCAGAGCCTGGGTCAGCCGGTTGGGTGCCTGCTCTCGGTACGGCCCCCAGGGACCAGCGGAGACATGACTCATTTCCTGGACAGCAACCTGTCCCAGCTTCTTAGCCACGTGGGGCCTGGCCTTGCATCAACGTATCTTCCTTTCAAGCCCCCTGCTGTTTCCTGCCGGCTCTGTCTCCCCGTCAGGTTCGCGAAGCACCTGCCGTGGGAAACAGTGGATGAGGAGCCCAATAGACTTGGCCGGGAAGCAGCCTGCGAACATGCAGGTCTCTTCCTTCTTATTTCAAACTAGGGGCCCAGTGCACAAATTCGTGCACCTTGAAAGGAACTGTGGGCCGTGAGGCTGCGGTGGGCACAGGGGCGGATCTCGGCCCATCCTCCCTGCCCCCGTCCAGCTCCTCCCACTGCGGTCCCTGGTCCCCTGGTCCCCTGTCTGCTGGCAGCCCCTCTCCCTCTGCTGCTGATCCCACGTGTTGATGGCGCCAGCCCGCTCGCACCCGCTGACAGCACAGAGCGATTGGGACCGGTGCTGGCAGCGGGTGCGAGGACCGGTTGGGACCGCAGCATGCAATAGCATAGAATTTTCAGTAACCACCAGAGGTTTGCCCCGATGACAGCGACTTGCACCACTCCTTGGTCTGGTGCCCTTGCTCACCTGCTCAACCATCCCACCACAGTCAACACCTGCCTTTTTCCACACTCGCCCCCTGGTGGTCAGTGCACGTCATAGAGACTGGTTGTTGCGGCAGGTGTGAGCGGGGCCGGAGCCTTCAGCGGGTGCAAGCGGCAGCTGCTGCCCCGATCACCCCTCAGGAGCAGGGGGAGGTGGAGAAGCCCTGAAGGGTGATCAGGGCCCGTGGACCTGCTCATACCCTCTGATGGCGCTGAGGGATCGGGGCTGGTGCCAGACGCTGGCAGCGTGTGCAAGCAGTAACTCTG
The DNA here is from genome assembly GCF_000327345.1 of Myotis davidii. Classification (NCBI taxonomy): domain Eukaryota; kingdom Metazoa; phylum Chordata; class Mammalia; order Chiroptera; family Vespertilionidae; genus Myotis; species Myotis davidii. Next base: position 7,124,480 of record NW_006293088.1, on the reverse strand, counting down.
GTGCCGGTAGCAGGTGCAAGCACCAGGCAGGACCACAGAGCAAGAGCAAAGAATTTTCAGTAACCACCAGAGGCTGGCTCTGATGACAGCCACTGGTACCCTGCCTTGGTCTGTTGTCCCCCCTCACCTGCTCCACCATCCTACTATGGCTAATGCCCACCATGTTCTGCACACGACCCCTGGTGGTCATCGCACGTCATAGCGACCGGTTGTTCAGTTTTTCCGTTGTTTAGTCTATTTGCATATTAGAGTTTTATATATATAGATACCTTTTCCACTTGCAGATATTAAACTAAATTCAGATGAAGATTAAGTTTAAAC
>NW_006293088.1:7120436-7123745 GCF_000327345.1 Myotis davidii | reverse complement strand
AGAGGAGAGGAGAGAGGGAGAATGAGATAGAAACATCAACGATGAGAGAGAATCATTGATCAGCCGCCTCCTGCAGGCCTCCTACTGAGGATCAAGCCTACCACCCGGGCATGTGCCCCGACCAGGAATCTAACCGTGATCTCCTGGTTCATAGGTCGACGCTCAACCACTGAGCCACGCCAGCTTCACCCTACTGCCCTCCACAGCAGCTGCCCCAGTTTACAAACAGCATTTTTGTCCGGTGATCTGTAAGGGTCTCTGTGTGCTTGACAGGACAGTGGGGGCTCTCTGGTCCCAGGGTCAGCGGCTGGCAGATGACCTTGGGAGTTGAGGTTGGACCACCTGAGCATCAGGTGACGGTAATGACAGCCGGCACCTGACGCATGAATACGTGTGAAGGGCAAAGCGCCCGAAGTGCCCAGCACAGTGAGGGCTGTGGAAACACCCAGTATTGTCTGAGGGCCCACATGTGCTGGGGGACCTGTTGACCTCTTGGTGAATACTCACTGTCGCCGGGACTCTCAGCACGTCTGCACAGTCATCTGTGGAGGCTGCGGGGCCTCCACCCTCCTGCCTCCTGTCCTGCTGCTGCCTCCCCAGCTGCATTCTCACTTTCTCTCCCTGTCTCTGCCTCTCTGTCTCTCTCTGGGAATCTCTGTCTCTGCTCGGTATGTGTGTCTCTGCTTTTTTCTCTCTCCCTGTTTCTCTGTCTTTCTGTCTCTCTCTCTCTTTGTGTGTATTTGTCTGTCTGAATCTCTCTCTCTCTCTGTCCCCTGGGAGGCCTTGAAGCCAGGGTCTGAGGAGAACTAACCTGTGGGCCTTGCAGGGTCAGGTGGGTGCGACAAGTGTTCTGGTGGCTCCCCCGTTTGTGGGGGGTTGGCACCTGCTGCCACACTCCCCATCCAAGGTCAGCAGTCTGTCCCCAGAGGAGGCTGGGGGAGATGGGGTGCTCTCTTTCCTGAAGAGGGAGCAGAGAAGAGCATGGCTGGATCTGTGAAGGCCTCAGGTGTAAACCCACAGCGACAGAGGGGCCCCGCACATGCCCCTGCCACGGCGGGGGGTGGGGGGGGAGCCCTGGGGGAAGTGTCACTCAGCTCTTCCCGTACCCCATTCCACTCAGGTTTCCGCTTACGGGGACCTGGGACCCAGCCAGGGCCCAGGCTGTGGGGTGCCCCTGAGTGGGGGAAACCCTTTTCCCAGGGCGGAGGCTGTGGCTGGTTGGGGGTTCCAGGTGTGCGTTGCCAGGAGGCGGTGGGGATCAGTGACCAGGCTGTGTCCCGGGGGAGGGCCTCGGCGTGGGTGAGCGGGAACCTGGTGAGCAGGCATCTTATTCGCTGGTGAGTCTCTGTCTGTTTCATGACACGTTGCTTGGGGACAGGACAGCAGGTCGTGCTGGAAGGGGTGCTCGGAGGAGGCTAAGGGGCAGTGCTGTCCCGTGTCCGCCTGCAGCCTGGGCGGCGTCTGCGGGGTCGGAACCTTTGCACCTGCAGGGGCGGGGGAGGGGGGCCTGCCTGTCGTTTTGCAAACTTGACTCAGTGGCTGCTGAGAGGGGCAAGGGCACCACCTTGCGTCTGCCTGGGCCGCCTCCTCCGGGACCTCAGCCGGCTCTCGGGGCGTCCTCACTGAGTCAGTGGACGGGTGGACGGGTGGACGGGTGGAGGGAGGGTCCCTGGGTCTCGGGATGGGATGTGCAGCAGCAGGAGGACGGCCTGGTTCCCATGGCCTCCGGGCCCCAGCCTCCCAGCTGAGGGCGTTTGGGAAGCGGCGATTACCTTGTAATTGTTCCCAGCAGTGAGGCCGGTCCCGAGGAGCAGGAGCCGCTCCAGGGTTTGTTTGCCTTCTGTGTTCCCCGGGCAGTGGTAACCAAGGCCCGCTTCCCCTTGGTGACGGAGGAGCTCGCTCCGGCCAGGGCCGCTCCAGCCCCAGCGAGCGAGGTCGGGGGACCCGGCAGGGCCCGGCGGCCGGCACACAGGGTGCCAGGTGCTGCCTGCAGACCTCTCGGCTCCCCGCTCCGAGCACCGAGGGCTCCTCTCCTGGCGCTCTCCCCCGGCACTGCCCGAACCATTCCGGAACTCCAGACCCGGGTAGGTGCCTGGGCGCCCATGAGGCCACTGGCCAGCGGGCCTGCGGGGTGGATCTCAGGCCGGGCGGCGGACCTCAGCCAGCACGCGACATGGGGCCGGGAGTGACCTTCCTTCTAGATTCCGGCAAGCCCCGGGGCCCTGAGTAATTCGGGGGAGGGTTGCGGGGAGCAGAGCCAAGCTGTGAAGCAGCCCAGGTCTGGGCCGGGGCAGGCGCTGTGGCCAGAGGGCAAGCCAGGTCCTGGATGGGGGGCGGGGGGTGCGGTTGTTGGTGTGAAAGGAACGGCTTTATGACAGGTGTGGCTGGTGTGGCTGGTGGCAGTGGGGACACTGGAGGAGCAGAGAGAGCTTAGGGGGCTTTAAGGAGCTTGGAGGTGGGCAGAGAGGAGCCCCAACTGAGCTGTGAGCAGAGGAGGGACCTGGACGTGGTGTTTGCCATAACCTTGGTCTTCCCGACCCCGAGCACCCGAGGCCTTCCAGGAAGGCAAGGAACCCTCAGGGCCCGTCCTGTAGGTCCGGCAGCCCCTGCCTATTACTGTGTTAAACCTGTTGGCCTCTAGGTTTGGTTTGTTAGGAGCCAGTTTCAGGACTGGCTTCCTGCGAGGGATGGACACTTCTCTGTGTCTCTCTCTCTGATGTGTTTCCTCCAGGCCTCCAAGTGGGGAGGACTCACACCGCAGCCCGCACCCGCTCCGCGGCGGAGGGGCCCGGGCGCCGCCTTTCTGGCAACTCCCAGGCGATGCCTGAGCTGGGTCCCAGCCGCCCCGGTGGGACCAGATGCGGGCACGCAGAGTGACTGGCCGCCTTGCCCCAAAAGTGACTGCTTCTCAAGGAAGGAGTTGGCTCCCTGTGCAGGGTCCCGGTCGCGTCTGCTTTTCCATTTGGGGACCTGGAGAGGGGTGCTGTCAATCAGGAGAGGTGGGATAGCGGGGTGAGGGGCCGGGCCACGGCGCGTGGGGACCGCCCGAGCGCCGCCGTCCGACTTTCACACGGATTCCTTCCATCGGCCCAGCTGCCGAAGCTATTAAACCTGTGATTCACTGCAGCCCGTTTCAAGGGAAGGCGCTGTGTTACGAACACGTGGGTCCCAGCGGCTTGTGTTGTTGGCAGGTCTTGCTGCCTCAGCAGAAAAGAGGCGCTTCTGATATGGGAACGGAAACTCGGGACCGCGTTAGCCATCCCCAGCGCCTGGGCGAGAGGGCCTGTGGCTTCCCCGGCCATGAAAGCC
>NW_006293088.1:7120162-7120402 GCF_000327345.1 Myotis davidii | reverse complement strand
CTGGGGTCCCCCCGCCTGGGGCCGTGTCTGGGCCGCCCGGCTGTGACGGAGGCAGCCCTCTTTGACACAGGAATGTGGGACACGGCCTCCGCTCCCCATTCTGCCTGAGAAGGGACGTGGTTTTATTTTATGGGGAGTCCACCGCACGGAGGAAATACCTGTGCAGCGTGGCCTGTCTGCGGTCTCGGGCAGCCCTGCCGAGGCGAGCACGGGAACTGTGCACGGTAGCCCTGCGTTTAT
>NW_006293088.1:7119145-7120073 GCF_000327345.1 Myotis davidii | reverse complement strand
GCCGGCCCTGGGCTGGCCTACATTTCCGAAGTTGGGCCGACAAGGGTGCTGGGCAAGCACGTGCCTTCGTTCTTGCTTCTTCTCCCCTCGGCGCTGATTGCCACCCGGGCCGAGCCCAGTACGTGGTTATCGGTCCAGTTTCCCTTTTCCCCACTTCCCTTTCTTCCTCTGTGTTCTCCGAGGTGACAAGTGGGGCAGACTCACCCAGGTCACACTTGCTTTCCTGAGACAGTTTTCTGTGTGTGTCTGTCCCGGCCACCTGGCCCCAGAGAACACCCAGGACCCCACAGACACCCCACCACACTTGCCACCCCTTCCTGGAGCTGGCACAGTGGGGGTGGGGGGGTGGGGGGATTCCCGCGGAGGCCTCGCTGTCACCGTTAGTGAGCGTGGGCTGAGGAGCGTCAGGGACAGCCCTGTTCTTGGCGGAGGTCGCTGAGCGTGGGGTGGGGAATGGGGCCGGGGTCTGCGTGACTGCGTTCCACCACTGAGCAGCTCTGGAGACCCCTTTCTCGGGGAACCAACCCCCCTCCCTCTCCTCAGGCCACTGGATGGCAAATCCATCGCCGGCGCTGGCTCTTTGCGAGTGCCGAGCTGTCCGTGGTCTCCGCATGCAAATCCTTAACTCCCACAACGGGGTCAAACAGTCATCACCCCCATTTCAGTGGGTGAGGATCCCGAGGCTCAGGGAGGCGTGAGAACTCGCCCAAAGTTACCCAGCATGTGGAGCTGAAGGTAAAGCCAGGGGGCCCCACTCCAGACTGCAGGTGTCTTCTCCATCTTTGTAGGCACCTCGAAAACCAGTCGCCCTTGACCGGCCCTGGTCCAGTTCCAAGGAGTCTCAGATAGAGGCAGGGGGCCACTCAGAGGAGGATCCCAAGGGGTGGACTGGGCCTTGGGTTCACTATAGCGGACCCCCATTTTGCAG
>NW_006293088.1:7113573-7118947 GCF_000327345.1 Myotis davidii | reverse complement strand
CCCGTCTATCCAACATTGATAGTTTGGAGCTGTCTGCCAAACTCACAAGAGCCTGATGTATAGACCTGAGGCAATGGGGCTGCACATAGTAGGGATAAGGAGTAGCACAGTCAGGATAGGGAGTAGCACGGTCAGGATAGGGAGGAGCATGGGGGAGTAGCATGGTCAGGATAAGGAGTAGCACAGCCAGGATAGGGAGTAGGACAGCCAGGATAGGGAGTAGCACAGTCAGGATAAGGAGTAGTGCAGTCGGGATAGGGAGTAGCACAGTCAGGATAAGGAGTAGTGCAGTCAGGATAGGGAGTAGCACGGTCAGGATAAGGAGTAGCACGGTCAGGATAAGGAGTAGCACGGTCAGGATAGGGAGTAGCATGGTCAGGATAGGGAGTAGCACAGTCAGGATAAGGAGTAGCACAGTCAGGATAGGGAGTAGCACAGTCAGGATAGGGAGTAGCACAGTCAGGATAAGGAGTAGCACAGTCAGGATAGGGAGTAGCACAGTCAGATGTGCTCAAGATTGGTGTTCACCTCTGAGAGTGGCCAATGGGAGGTGCAGAGCCCAAGCTCAGGGAACTGGCGAGCGGCCCTCAGGACTTGCACCTCTAGCTCTGTGACCCGATATCTCTATTGTCACCACAGGGGTAGACCTAATAAGAGCTGGAGTCCTCGGGCCCATGGATGAGGCCGCCATCTTCCCGGGCTCTGTGTCTGTGCCCTCGCTCAGCGGCACCTTTCTCAAGCGGCCCTTTCCTTAGCCAGATGTGACGTCCCCAACCGGGTCACAGCTAGTTTGGGTGACGCTTGCATTCTGGCTTTCCCACCACCCACAGCCCAACTGCCTCCCAGCTCCGGCCCCCTCGCTGGTCACCCGGCTTCCACTCTGGCTGCCAATAGCCTGTCTCAACAGCGCCGCCCACAGGGATTCTGCTGGAACGAGTCAGACTGCGGCCTCTGCCTGCTCAAAGCCCTCCTGGGTTCCTCGTCAACCAGAGACAAAATCCAGTCCTCTCTGGCCCCTGAGGCCCGGCGCACCGCCCTCTGCATGCTCTCACCCTGTCTCTTCCTGTAGCCTCTCCGTCCTCTGCTCCAGCCATTTGACCTCTGTCCTCCCAACATGCCAAGCATGCTTCCACCTCGGGGCATTTGCACCTTCTGTTCCCTCTGCCCAGAATGCTCTTCCCATTCTTTCCTCCCTCCCTCCCTCCCTCCCTCCCTTCTCCCTTCTCTATTTGTGTATCACTGGATCAGAGAAGACTTCTCTTGAACCCCATCACTTGCTTTGTCCTCAGTCCCAGGCTTCATTTTTCTTTAACACTTACTACCTGACCCTGTATTGGCTATTCATTCAGTCAGTGCTTGTTGATTGAGCACCTACTACGCTCCAGGCTCTGTTCTAGGCATTGGGGCTACCACAGTGAACACAACAGATGCGAATCTCTGCCCTGGAAGCTTTTGTTAATTCTTCAAATGCCTTACCTGTCTCCCCCAGTTGACTGCCAGCTCCATGAGGGCAAGTTCTACTTGTGTGTATATTACAGGCGCCCAGCAAATATTTGTGGAATGGATCCCCGCCCTGAGTCACCTCACTGGGACCTGGGCGTTTCCCCAGTGCTTATCAGGTGACCATTCACAAACTACTTACTCTCAGGCTGGGTCATGGCTGCAGGTGACGACCTTGTCGGTTTTGACGGTTCCTACCCGTTTCTACCAGGGAAGGTGCGGGCAAGACTCTGCCCTACTTTCCCAAACACCAGTCACATGTAGCTCACAGTTTGGGAGTCGCCCGCTTTGTTGAGGTCCCCAGGGACTAAGGAACAAAGAAGGGGGTCTTGGGAAGCCCATCTGGGCTTAGCAGGTGCGTGTGGGATGGGCGAGTAAGCAGCTGAGATTTAGTTGGTACCTACTGTATACACAGAGGCCTTAAGCAGGGGCCTCTTCGGCCAGCTTTCCACGTTTCACGGGAGTGTCTGTGGGTGTCGTTGGTACTGGCATCCCCGGGCCGCTCAGTGTGGCAGCTGGTCCAGTCAAGCCGTGCATTAGCCCGGCCCAAGGCCATGCTGTGTCCTCACAGGTGACAGGCAGGCCCCAGCACCACGGGCAGAGGGAGGAGCGGACCTGGGGGCTGGGATGGTTTCCTGCTTGGCCGATTTGGAGCGGCCTCAGGGTGTTGCCTTGCTCTGTGGAAAGCGGGGCCTGGGAATCCGTGCATGTCTCTGCTCGTCCCGCCTGGTTCCCAGGGTGGGGAGTGTGCGCACATGCGTGATCCGCCGTGACATCGGTTCTTCCATGTCCTCATCCTCAGGCCGGCGGCCCTGGTGCGTGCCGGCCACCCCCTCCCACATGACCCTTCAGGTGCAGGCGCGGCGCTGCAGGCGCGCGTTCCGGATTCCAGAGAAACGCGATCTGCAGGTGCCGTGTCAGGCCGTGCTGTTGCCAAACCGCAGCGCTTTCTCTTCTGGAGGGCGGGGAGGGCGGGCGCGGGGACGCCGCTCTGGAAGGCCGACTCCCCACATCTGAATATCGTTAGCCGTGTCCCTGTGTGTCCCCCTGGCGAGCAGGCCGCTGCAGGTCTCGGAACTTCAGCTTCTCTCTGCTCTGTGGCCCCTTCCCACTCCCACCGCCTGCCAGGCGCCTTTTGGAAAAGTGCACATTTTTCACTTATTGTTTTATTTGTTGAGGTGAAATTCACATAATATAACAATAACCTTCTTACAGGTCCAATCAGTGGCATTTAGTACATTCACGATGTTGTGCAACCGCCACCTCTATCGAGTTCCAGAACATTTTCATCCCCCCGCCCCCCAATAAAGAGGCCCGGACCCCCTTCGCAATCGCTCGCCATTCCCCCGGCCCTGGCCCTGGGCTCCTGGCAACCACTCATCTGCTTCCTGTCTCTATGGACCTATCTATCCTAATTATTTCATATAAAGAACATAAAGATGGAGCTGGCACCCGGGCATGTACCCCGACACTCAGCCATAGCTGGTTTAGCTCAATGGATAGAGCGTTGGCCTGAGGACTGAAGGTCCCGGGTTCGATTCTGGTCAAGGGCACATGCCCAGGTTGCAGGCTCGATCCCCAGTAGGGAGTGTGCAGGAGGCAGCCGATCAGTGATTCTCTGTCATCATTGATGTTTCTATCTCTCCCTCCCTCTCCCTTCCTCTCTGAAATCAATAAAAATATATATTTTTAAAAAGAATACAATATGTGACCTTTTCTATCTGGCCTTTTCCACTCAGCATCAAGTTTTTGAGGTTCGCCTACATTGTAGCAGGCGTCAGTACTGCATTCCTTTTTAAAATATATATATATTGATTGATTGATTCCAGGGAGGAAGAGAGAGAGAGAAACATCAATGATGAGAGGGAATCATGGATCGCCTGCCTCCTGCACGCCCCCCACTGGGGATAGAGCTTGCAACCTGGGCATGTGCCCTGACCGGGAATAGAACCGTGACCTCCTGGTTCCTAGGTCGACACTCAAACACTGAGCCACACCGGCCTGGCAGTACTTCATTCCTTTTTGTGGCTGAATCACATTCCACGGTGTGTGTTCTACAGTTGGTTTACCCATCCATCCGCTGTTGGCCGCCTAAGCTCATCCCTTTATGGTCTTTCTGCAATAACGAAACAGCGGTAAGGGAGTCTGAAAGAAAGGGAAACTCTAAAGCTCATCACTCTTACACACGGCATTTTCGTTCTGGGCCCCTTTTCATCCCTTTCCCCGCATCTGCCTGTAGAGGTTTTTTCTAGATTTTACTCTCAGGGCAGATACAGTTGTGCCCTTTGCCTGTGCCCCTGGTACAGCGATCCTTCCTGCCAGCACCTGTGAGGGCTGTCAGACCCCCAGAGGCGCCAGCTGGGGCGGCCTCTCCCTGCCTCCTGCCTGTCCCCCACGGGGCGGCTGGTGCCATGGGAGCCTGACCCGCGGACCCTCCCCCTGGCCGCCTTTGGACTCGCTGAGGCCCTCCCTGTGGCCTTGTCGGCCCAGGTGTTCAGGACTTTCCGGGTTGACTGGGTCAGAGGAGGAAGGCCAGCAGCGCAGAGGAAGTTCCTGCAGCCACTGTGACCTCGAAAGTAGGTTTAAGTCCTTTTTGCACCCACTGGCCTGTGCCCCTGGGATTCGCCGCCCCGGGGCTTCCTACTGAGTTCCGAGAACCCCCGGGGAGTGGCGATTAGGTTGCACTGGGAGACGCGCTGCCCGATTTCTTAGAATCCTTTCCAAGTTCATTGGCTGCCGTCCCTTCCACCCGTCGGCAAACCTTCAGTCCAATTAGCGGTGCAGAAGCTCCTGAGCGCTGAGGCAGCCGCCACGGTCAGCTCGCAGCCCCGGACGCCTGGCGATGGTAGACACTGGGTTTCCTTCCACCGTGGGGTGGGGGTGCCAAGGTCCGAGATGTAAGGGTGGTGAGAGGAGAGGTGGCCTTGAAGGAAATGAACAGAAACTGCTCTGGGCCTTCCTGTTACGGAGAAAGTCCCTCGCGTTGTACAAACACCTAGATGTCCATCTGTCAGGGAAAGTTCCGGAAATTATGGCAATGGAATCTTGTGCAGCTCCTGACACATGAACTTGACGTCCGCGCTAATATATAAGTATTTGGGGAAAGCACACTGGGGAGGACTTGGGGGGGCCGTCCTTGGCTGTTAAGGGGACTGTCTTTGCATCTGCACTTGAATGCACAGCAGAGAGTGGGAGGGGGACCCTTTAACTTCTGGTTTATACATTCCTGGGTGGAGCTTTCATAGGAGCACATGTAGCGTTTGAAATCTGTCAAGATAGCACGAGAAGTTTTAACAACTGTGGTTATCAATCCAAGCCTGGCGGTTCTCATGTCACATGGATTTGAGTTTCCAAATATTGAGCTAGAGTCCCTTCAAGCAGCAGCGCCTGATCCCCAGGAGGACTCATTAGGATGCAGACAGGGCGGGAGAGGGGGAGCCACCCCGTGTCTCTGATTCAGGAGGTCCGGGCGGGGCGTGCCTTTGCAGCTCTAACCAGCGATGCTGATCTGCTGGTGCCTGGGAACCTCGCTTTGAGAACCACTCCTGTGAACCTGATGACAGGAGAACATCCCTACAGCCTCTTCCCTGTAGGAAGTGTGGGACTCCTGCCCCTGCGGCGGGCCTAAGGGGGTGGTTGATTTGGGGGTTCTGAAGTTGTGCCCCCACAGGCAGCTTTGCCGGAGCTGTGGCCTCACGGGGGGCTTCCCACCTCCCTGCCCGATGGAAGGATGTCTGCGGGTCTCTCCCCTCCAAGACGGGGCGGCGCTCCTCGGGCTGCCCTGTGAGGCCTTAACCCGAGCCTGCCTGCGCACTCCCTGACTGAGTGCCCTCCCGCACTTGGGAGTCACGATTCCATCCTTTCGGGTGTCCCC
>NW_006293088.1:7110687-7112258 GCF_000327345.1 Myotis davidii | reverse complement strand
CGTCCCCCTGCCCAGCCTGCAGGGTGGAGCCCGGCCCGCTGTCCCGCCATGGCAGCTGGGGTTCAGGTTCCCCAGCTCGCTCGTTTCTTGTGTGGGGCCCGTGGAGACGGACGGCGATCCCGCTTCTACTGGGCAAATTCACATTTGTGAGTTAGAAACAGTGTCACTGGGTGGCTGCCAGTCTCCTGGGGGGTTGCAGGCAGCTGCCCCAGCCAGGTAGGGGCGAGGAGGGACCATTGTCCCCGAGCCTTTCCCTGGGGGCTCCCGTGGGCTCTCTCCGTGGAGGTGCCATGGGTGCACCGCTCTCTGCCCCGCCTTCCTGCCCCCTTTGGGTGGCGCCCCAGCTCCTCCGTGGACCAGGCAGGCCCAGTGAGATAGACGGATGCCCAGCCCCAGGCCGGGCGATGTCAGGGGCCCGGAATCGAGACTCCATCCCCACTGCCACGCAAAGGCGGGCCTGCCACTGCCCTGGCACACTTTCTGGAAGGTCACTGTGTGCTGGGGGGTGTCGCTGAGGGCCCCCCGAGAACAGGGCTGCTCGTCTGACCGGAGCCCCGGCCGTCACCCTCACAGCCGTGCGGGTTGCAGCGTGACTGTGTGAGCTCTTAGTCTCTGTATGAATGTGGCGCCGTTCCCAGGCCCGGCCCCACTGACTCGAGCCCTTTCTGAAAGTGCCGATGAGTCATCCGGGTCCTTCCGTAGGTGTTTACGGCAGGTGCATTTTTGGTCTTTTGAGGTCAGAGGCTAGAGCTCTGGACCGACCGTGGGGGACTTTTCTCTCCAAAATCACTCGGCAGAACTTTCCAGAAGGGTCCAACACTTTGGTTGGGTCTAGGGGCAGAGACGTTTGTGTCCCTGCTTGAGCGAGAACACAGCTCAGTGGACAGGTGGGAGGGGGCAGAGGGCTGTGACCATGTGGCACTCATCCTGCTGCAGGTGGCACCTCCCCCCGGGGCTCCGTGGCCAGGCCTGCAGGGAGGACGCCCTGAGTGCTGCCACGTGGAAGCGAGGCGGCCGTGGCCCACAGGAGCCCGGACCCTCACCAGCGGCAGAGGCTGCCGTCACAGATCCGCGCGGATCACAGATCGCTCCGGGCAGCTTCTCTTGCAAAATCCTGGGCCGCAACCACCCGTGTGGGGGGCGGAGCCGCGGCGGGAGGGAGCGTGTCTGATCTGCAGGTGAAAGGAGGCTTTATAAGTAGGTCACCTTGTTCCACATCCTGAATTTCATTCTTTCCCCGTCTTGGGTCAAAACAATGGTTTTACTGTTGTGGAGTCAGTGGGACGGAGGGACGCGCTGAGGGGGAACTGAGCGCAGAGGAGGTGAGTGTGTCTGCCTCTCCTGTGTGCCCGCCCCCACCCCGCTCCATGCATTTGTCACCCGTCACCCTGGATGTGCCGCCGGGACCCACACAGAGTGCTGCTCCTTCGGCAAACATTCTCTTAACAGAGCAAAGGATCGTTTTTGTAGGTTGGGGCCCCGGTGAAATGAGCTGAAGGGACCCCACGGAGCTCCAGGCAGGTGCTGAGCCCAGGGTTGAAATTCCTGCCCCTCTCCAGTCGCCCGCCCCC
>NW_006293088.1:7110060-7110479 GCF_000327345.1 Myotis davidii | reverse complement strand
ATCTTGGGAGAAATCGCTGTAGAAGTAACCCTGTGGGCTGGTCCCAGAGCTCCCGCTGGGAGTGTTGACCTGTATACAGTTTCCCTGCCCGTGTCAGCTGCGGACTGGGCGTGCGTCTCGGTGGCTAAAGGAGCCTGCATCTCGGTGGGTAAATGAACATGGATCCTGCGCTCGGTTAAAAGACGCGGCACACGCGGGAGCCTTCAGGAATCACGTTGGTGGCAACTTGTTCTTAGGAACGGGGCGGGCGTTACATCCATATTTGTCAGCCCTTTATTCCTTTTGGTGTGCTTAACCATCATCGTCATGACAATGCAAGTAGTATTTGCATTTTTTAAAGTTTCTGCATTTTTAAAATAAGTGTTAAAAGTGAACTGCGCCCCCCCCCCCCGCCTCCCCCCCAGCCTCCAGGGTAAACT
>NW_006293088.1:7104052-7110043 GCF_000327345.1 Myotis davidii | reverse complement strand
AACTCTCTGGTGTTTGTGCTTCTAAACCCCTCCCTCCCTCCACCTACAAACAGATACAGGCACAGAGAGAATTTTCTTTTTTAAAATATATATATATATTTATATTTATTGATTTCAAAGAAGAATGGAAAGGGAGAGAGAAAGAGAAACATCAAGGATGAGAGAGAATCATTGATCAGCTGCCTCCTGCATGCCCCCCACTGGGGATCGAGCCTGCAACCCGGGCATGTGGCCTTGACCAGAATCGAACCTGGGACCTTTCAGTCCAAAGGCTGATGCTCTATCCACTGAGCCACACCAGCTAAGGCGAGAGAATCTTCTTAATTCTGTTCATACAGAGATGGGATCACGCTCTGCATCCTGCTCTCCAAGTTGCTTTTCAAAACGCGAGCATCACGTTACACTGTATGTGAAGTCAGCACATGGGAGGGGCTGCCTCCTCCTCTGTGCGCGGCTGCGGGGCTCGTGGAACGGGTCTTGCGGGTTGGTGCGTGTCTTTGCCCACGTGCCCCTGCGCGGGGTTCTAGGGTTTCCCAGACCCTGGCAGAGCGGTTGGCAGGAGGTCGCTGCATGTGTTACGCCTGGATGGCACCTGCAGGCCGAGAAGCATGTCCCGATTTGGGGGTCTGTCTCTGTCTGGGACACGCCCACCCCTGTCCCTGAGAGGCATCCCCACATCCTCTGGGGTCCCTCGACCTTTCTTAACCCCGTGGGTCCCACATCCCGTCCCCTCGCTGTCCTCAGCCAGCATCCCTTCTCTCCGCGACGTGTGTAGTGAAAGCAGTGGGTGTGTCCAGTAGGTGTCTCCACCCCTTGTGTCCGTAGCGACTCTCTGCCTCAGATCATTAAAGCCCGGCCCCCCACACCAGGTCTCAGCCCCCCACAGTGAGTTTGGGACGCCTCTGACTCTCCTCGCCGTCGGGGATCAGCATCCGGTTCTGGGCTTCCTTTCTTGCGCCTTTAAGTCCGCACCTGCTGCCCCTCCACCTGAGGGCACAGAGGGTCCCGCTGGAGAGACTAGAAGGAAGGGGTTTGTGGGTGCTGCTCTTCCCTTCTATGGGGAGCGGTGGCCCCCGCAAACCCCCTCGAAGCAGGCCTTTGAGATGAGAGCGCTGATCCCGGGCCCCAGACAGAGCCCACGCTGGGAGTCGGCACTGGGAGGAGGGAGGAGGCTTTGGGGCGCTCCTGGGTCCGTCTGGAATACATGATGGACAGGTGGCTCTGGTGGGTGCAGGGATGGGGCGGGGGGAGGCTTTGCCTGAGAGGCACCCCCTTTCGCAGTGAACCATGAAGTGGCTTTTGACTCAGGTGGATGATGTGTGTGACATCAGTGGGGTGGGGGTTCTCAGAGGGGAAACCATAGCGCTTAGTGGACCCAGAGCGGACACCCCATTCCCTCCCAGGACTTTTGATCGCGTTCACTCTATTGTAGGTAAATGCAACACGTGGAAGGCCTGCCACGCTTCTCATGTATGCGTGTGCATGTGTGTGTGTGTGCGTGTGCACGCATGTGTGTGCGCGTGCACCCATGTGTGTTTCTGCACCCGTGTGTGTACCTGTGTGTGCACCTGTGTGTGCGCCCGCGCGTGTGCACGCCCATGTGTATGTGCCTATGTGTGAGCACCTGTGTGTGTGCACCGTGTGTGAGCACCCATGTGTGTGAGTGCTCAGGTGTGTGTGTACCCATGTGTGTGCATTCATGTGTGTTTGTACCGTGTGTGCGTGCATGGCTGTGTGTGATGATGCGTGGGTAGTGAGGGCAGCAGCACGGCCAGCTCTGTCCCCACCCCTCCTGTCCCAGCCTCACAGGGCCATATTCGGACACACCCTCTGTGACGTTGTTGCTTCTGGGCGGGGACAAGGGCTGTGCCCTCCCACCTGGTGAAGAGCCATCGCAGGCCCTGGCAGTCCTGTAGCAGCACTAGGCCCTGTGGGGCTGGGCACCTGCATGTGTCTCATGATGGCAGAGGAGGCTGGTCCGGAGCTGGGGTGGTGCCCTCTGGGACGCCCGTGGGTCAGTGTTAACAGGCACGTTACAGACCAAACCAGTCTCTCAATGGCTCCTCGCAGAACAACCCCTGGCTCTGAAGGGACCCTCAACGTGATCTGTTCTAGCTCCGCATCTAAGCACCTGGGTCCCAGCCCAAAGCAGCGTCCACCTGCAGGACCAGGTGCAGTGACCAAGACGATGGGTAACGGCGATCTCTGTTCAGTGCACGGAGCACGGTTTAGGGGGAAAGTGACATGGCCGTGTCCCCAGTCCTCCCCGGACACTGACTCCATGGAGTCCGGGTGAGTGTGGGACACCCACCTTTCAGAGGAGCAAACAGAAGCTCAGAAGAGCTAAGGGTGAGTCCTAGCCAGTGGCCCAGCCGCTGTGGGGTGCGTGAGCTTCCCCAAGGGTTGGAGGCCCCAGAGCAGCGCCGGCAGAGAGGAGTCGGGGGACGGAAGCATCCTGCCCGCGGCCGTCCCCAGGAAGGGGGCTAGCGGAGCGCCTGGGGGACATGCAGAGGGCAGGTCGCGTTGAGACCCACGGAAAGAGGCGGGCAGCTGATGGCTCCAGGGGCCCTGCCAGGATGCGGCTGGGTGTGGACAACGGGAAGACGGTGAGAAGGAGGTGTTGGCTTTAACCGTGGCCTGGACACAGGGTAGAGGCCGGCAGGTGACAGTGAGGAAGAATGGCCCTGGGGTTGCCGCAGCGACGGACCACCTGGGAGGTGATTCAGGTGGCGGGAAGCAGCAGCGTGGGTGGCCCGTATCCCCTGGCTCTGCCCTGGGGCACCCTCTACGGGAATCACCCTGGATGCTGTAAGCACCTTCATCTGCCTCCCGCCGCTTCCTCCCAGAGATTCCTGGCTCAGGGTCAGGAGGTCCGGGCGGGCAGGGCCTCCCTCCCGGATGGCTCCTAATCGCGGGGCCCAGGGGGCAGGAGCTTAGCACCGAGGCAGTCAGAGGACTTGCCTAGCACCCGGCCTCTAAGGCGGTGGGCCCTCAGAGCAGGAGGAGCTGGGGGGCTGACCTGGACGGACAGATGGCCGTCCCCGTGGGGTTCTGCTGTCTCTCTGGTCACCGGGCCTGAGGCTGGACTGGCCTGCTTTCCTGCTGCGGCCTTGGCAGGGAGACGATGGGCAGGGCCCTTAGTCTAGCTCGGGCTTGGCCGGCCACGCACCGCCCGTTCTTGTAAATAAAGTTTTATGGGAACCCAGCCGTGCTCCTTTGCTTACGTGGCGGCCTTGGTGCTGCAGGCAGAGCGGCGCTGGCATGGGGACTGCCGGTCCGCAAAGCCCGGTCCGCAAAGCCTGGCGTGTACTCTCCAGACGTTACAAAAAGAGCGGGTCCCTGCAGTTAGAGGTGTGAGCAGGCCCAGGGGCACTGGCCTGAGGGCTCCCTTCCTCTCTCCTTCCTTCCCTCCCTCCTTCTCTCCCTTTCTCACCCCCCACCTCTCATCCTCCCTGTTGTGGTCCTTCATCCTTCTCCATCCCTATCTCTCCAAGTGTTTTAAATGAATGTGCTGGAAGGACTTCTCCCCACCGCCATCCTCTCCCACAGCACCCCCCTCCCCCGCAGCCCCCTCCAGGCTCCCCAGTGTTCTCTTCGTCTCAGGCACTCGATGCTGCTCAGAGCGAGTGACTGAGGGACCCTGGTCCCAGCAGCCAGGCGCCCAGGGCCTCTGGCCCGGCCCCTCTGCAGACTCGTGGAGTGAGGTTCACAGAGCCAGGAGCCTGCCTGCTCCCTCGTCCTGGGAGCCCACCCCACACCGGGCAGCCAAGAGTCCCCCACCCGGCCCCCCGCAGGCCCAGAGGGAGGCTCAGGAGCCCAGTCCCTGTGACTATCCCTTCTTCAAGGTTGACATGGGGGAAGGCACGGGGGATGGGACGGCAGGTTGTTGAGTCCCCTGGCCCCACGTGTCAGCCCCTCCTCCCGCTGAACCCCCTGATGGAGGGGGTGGCGCAGAGGCAGTGAGGTCTCTCCTCCCAGAACCATCTGCCCTCCCTTAAAGGAGCCGACGGCTGGAGCAGCCAGAGCAGGAGTGAGGGGTCTTGGAGTCGGACTTCCTCCCAGTGGTCTGCTGGAGCCCGAGGAGCCAAATGCTGGCTTCTGGTTGAAGGAAAGGTGGTGGTCATCCAAGTGCTGGCCCAGAGCGCTGGGCGGCGGGTGAGGCTCTCATGCCCACCTGGCAGGGGCTGCCTCAGGGGCCTCCAGAGAGCATCGTTGGCACCCCAGTCCAGGCACCACGCGGATATGGGACCTGCTGGGGGGCTGCTGCAGGCTCAGGGCCCGTGAGCAGAGCTCCCCGGGCTGAGCGCCCTCGCCGACCAGGAGTTACGTTGCTGCGTAGCCCCGGCCCCCTCCCTGGCGTGAGCCCGAGGCCTGTGGGAGGCGGCTGTGCTGGGAGAGAGCGGCTGGGAGGTGGCGTCTCAGGGCTTTGCCTCCTGAAGCAGCAGACATGGGAGTAAGCGCCCCCTTGCTGGCACCAGGAAAGATGCCAACCGCAGGGGCTGATTCCAGGATCTGTGCCAACCGGGCCTTCTGCCCCGAGAAATCACAATCAGGTACATGGTGCACCCGACACAGCAGAGCATCTCGCCGCCGTTCCGGAGCCTTCTCTCCCGGCGACTGCCAGGCGGGGGGCCTCTCTCTTAGGACAGCTCAGCTGGGGGACAGGGCGGGGTTCCCTCTGTGCCAAGGCCCCGGCCTGCCCGTGTCGGGTGTGATGGGCGCCCAGAGCCAGGCCGCGGGGAACGCGTTGGTGGCCAGCCCGTCGCTCTGGCCCTGGCCTTCCTGGCGGACCTCCTCCCCTGCCCACACCCTGCTCACCGGTCCTGTTTCTCTTTCCACCCGGCAGGCAGCACGGATCTCGCCCCCGTGTGCAGAGGCCGCCTCGCAGCCTCGGGAGAGGAGGCCCGGCCGTTGATGCGTTTGCCGAGGGCGTCGGGGACGCCGTGAAGCAGGAGGCGACCATGGGTCAGAAGGTCACCGGAGGGATCAAGACGGTGGACATGAGGGACCCCACGTACCGGCCCCTGAAGCAGGAGCTCCAGGGCCTGGACTACTGCAAGCCCACCCGCCTGGAGCTGCTGCTGGACATGCCGCCCGTGTCCTACGAGGTCCAGCTCCTCCACTCGTGGAACAACAACGACCGCTCCCTCAACGTCTTCGTCAAGGAGGACGACAAGCTGATCTTCCACCGGCATCCGGTGGCCCAGAGCACGGACGCCATCAGGGGCAAGGTCGGGTACACGCGGGGGCTGCACGTGTGGCAGATGCGGCAGCGGGGCACACAGGCCGTGGTGGGGGTGGCGACGGCCGACGCCCCCCTGCACTCTGTCGGCTACACGACCCTCGTGGGGAACAACCACGAGTCCTGGGGCTGGGACTTGGGGCGCAACCGGCTCTACCACGACGGCAAAAACCAGCCCAGCAAGACTTACCCCGCCTTTCTGGAGCCGGACGAGACGTTCATTGTCCCCGACTCTTTCCTGGTGGCCCTGGACATGGACGACGGGACCCTGAGCTTCATTGTGGACGGACAGTACATGGGCGTGGCTTTTCGGGGACTCAAAGGCAAAAAACTGTATCCTGTCGTGAGCGCCGTCTGGGGCCACTGTGAGATCCGCATGCGCTACTTGAACGGACTCGACCGTAAGTGTCTCCTACACCCTCCCAGGCGGCCCCGCCCCCGGCGTCCTGTGTCTGTGGGATCCTGGGTGGGCCTGGCCAGGCGTTTGTGCAGTCCTTGGGGTTACAATGTCTTTCAGTAGACACCCCAGCATCCTCAGTCCTCAGAGGCGACGCATGCTTGCCTCTGGTTAAATGAAAAGTTCTCGCTGGAATCTGCCGGCCAACCTGGCAGCACCTCGTGGATGAACGAACAGGTGGTTGGATAGATAGATGGGTGGCAGGTTTGATGGATGGATGGATGATGGATGGATGGATGGATGAGTAATGAATGAGTAGGTGAGTGGGTTAGTGGGTGGATGAATGAATGGA
>NW_006293088.1:7097544-7104008 GCF_000327345.1 Myotis davidii | reverse complement strand
TGGGTGGGTGGTGAATAAATGAACAAATAAGTGGATGGATGGTCTTTGATAGATGTAGTTTGTTGCTGGTTGGTCTGCCTTTAGAATTTGCAGTTGCCCAGATTCTAGCACAGCAGCAGCGTATTGTTGAGCTGGGGTTTGTGGCGGTGGCGGTACTAGGTCCTGTCACGTAACTGTTCTCACATAGTGGTGAGCCAGTGGCCGCTCTCGCCCATGAGGGTCTGTCTCTCTGTGCTGGCGGCTTCTGGTCGGCGCCTATGGACACAGTCCCCGGAGGGGGCTTGTTTAGTCATGATGTCAGGAGGCCTTGGAGAGACCGTGGGTTAGAGACCCTGAGTCAGCAGCCGTTCCCACCTGTCCCTTTGGACAAGGCGTGACCTTCCTCAGACTGTGTGTGAGAACTCTCATGAGGTGGCACTGTCCTAGTTTGGGGATGGAGGGCTTTGTGGCTGCCTGGCTGGGGGCCCAGGGGCGTAGGAGGTTTGGAACTCGGGACTGTCCACCCCCACGCTTGACCCTCCCTCTCTCATGGGTCCCTTCTCCCATCTGCAGATCTCACCTTGCAAACGGGGTGGGCCAGAAAGCTTCAACCACCCATGCGCTAACCGTCATTGAGGGACAGGTTTGGCCTGGTACCCCGAGATCTAACCCCCGCCGCAGATCAGATGCTGGGGGAGGCCCCAGGTATGAGGGGCACAGGTGCTGGGTGAGGCCCCCAGGTGTGAGGGGCACAGGTGCTGGGTGAGGCCCCAGGTTCAGGGGCACAAACGCTGGCTCTGGTCTTGCAGTCTCCATGCCTTCAGGTCTGAGGGGAGACAGGGAATGCACGTGGGAGTGGGTTGTGGAGACCTGCTGGGTGAGCTGGGCCCTGGTGGAGACTGGCAGTGCCCATGGCCTAACCCCCCTCTTGGTTAACGATGAGCTCCCCCGCCGTCCACACCGGTCATCACGCCAGACACTCCCAGTCCTGGTCAGACATGAGTGGCCCCGCTCTGCATAGCGTAGACTTCGGAGGATCCAGATGAGGAAAACATGAGGGTGTTGCGTCCTCCGCCGCTGCACCTGTGGGGGTAGGATGGGGTGACCGTGCTAGAGCTGCCAGGCTCACCTGCTTACTGGCACCTGGGTTCTGCGTTAAGAGAGCAGCTCATCCTAGAAGAGTGGCCGCTGGGAGGCCAGGGGGGCTGTCCAGGGGAGAGGCGATGGGGCTAGAGCTCCCTCGCCATGTCCAGGTGGCTCTGTAAGTCTGGAGACAGGGCCTGGGACAGTGGTCAGTGGGGAGTCGCCTATGGCTGGGTGGTGTTTAGAGCTGTGACCACTGCCTGGGATCCCCTCGGGGGGAGGGGGAAGGGGGGAGGGCTGAGGCCGAGCACTGGGGCACGTCAGTGCTTTGAGGTCCAGTGGACGAGGGGCTGGAGGGGAGAGGGTGTCCTGGATGCCAAGCAAAGAAGGGACCTCGAGAAGGACAGAGTGATGCCAGGTCGAGTGTGCTGACAGCTAACTGTCCGTCAACTTTGGCAACAGGGTCATCACTGGAGGCCTTGGTACGAGTCACCTGGGTGGGGGGGACGGTCGAAAGCCTGACTGGGCGGCTGGTTCAGAGAGGGGCAGGAAGCAGGGGGGGGGGGGTTTGTTTCCTGGGGCGCTGGAACTAATGACCACCAGCTGGGCGGCTTAAACACTGGAAATGTATTCCCTCCCGCTCTGGAGGCCAGGTGTTGGCAGACCAGTTCCTTCCGGGGAGACTGTGCATGCCCCCCTCCTGCTTCCGCTGGCTGCCAGCACTCCTTGGCTTACAGACGCATCCTTCTCAGCCCCCTTAGTCGCGTGGCCTTCTCCTCTGTGCCTCTCCTCTTCTTGTAAGGACACCAGCCATGGGATCCAGGGTCAGCCTGCTCCCGTGTGACCTCATCTTAACTAAGGACACAAAGATCCTCTTTCCAATAGGGTCACGTTCTGAGGTCCCAGATGGCCCTGAATTTGGGGGGAGGCACTAGCCCACTGTCTGCAGATGTGGAGACAGCGAATCTAGACCACTCCCACAAGGCCTTCTCCTTCTTACGCCACTGCCTGGAGGGAGGTGAAACAGCCCGGGGCTCAGAGGGTGGGGTGCCCATCAGGTGAGGTCACAGGGTGCCTGAGTCCCCTGCCCAGAAAGGAGGAATGTCGCAGCCAGATTGGATCTGTGGTCCCCCAGGGAGCAGGGTGTGCAGGTAGAAGCTCTGGTCAGGCCTGGACTGGGCTTTGCTCTCAAAGCCATGGAGGTGGTCCTTCCTGATCCAGTACTGCTCCCTGGGACACCTGGGAACTCGTCTGCACCCCCCTTCCCCGCCTCACGCCTCCCAGCCGCCAGGTCCTCACCCCAGCAGGGAGCAGCTGTGTGCAGAGCAGGTTGGCCAAAGTCTCTGCGTGCGCACCCTCCCCTGCACACACCATGCGGACCCTTCCCAACAGAGTCCCCGCCCTGCGCTGGGCCAAAGGCAGCAAGTTATCAGTGTGTCCCTGTGTGACCTTCCCCACCCCCATCCAGGCAGCTCTGACCACAGGCCGCTGGCTCTGACTCCTCCTCGGTGCTTGAGACCTCCAGGGCTGAGGTTGCGACCAGAGGGGCTGGGTGTCACTTGCTCTCTCCTGGGAAGCAGGGTGGAGATGGCCATTATAGTGGGGCGACTGAGCCCTGCTCAGGCCCAGCACTGCCTGCCCTGCCACCCTCCCTGTAGAGGCAGAAGGAGAAGGCCTATTTGCAAGCAGCAGACCACTGTCACCCAAGGGGGAGTCCCCTCTGCCCCCACTGGGAGCAGACGCCTCCACTACGGAGGCATTTCCTGTGAGTTAGACACTTTCAGGTTCTCCCTTTTACGTCTCCCAGGTCAGCGTGGTGCGGTTTGGTGTGATTGTCGGTTCAGCCGGGTCTTAGCTCATTTCTCCGGGAGCCTTTCGCCTGGGGGACCTCCTCCTGTTTCCTCCTGGTGCTCGCCCGATGGGGGGCCCTTCCTGCACCCCCATTCCAGCTGGGTCTAGGGACGATCCTCTCTGGGGGGGACTGACCACCCCGCCCTGCAGGGGCTTCTTCTGGGGGAAAAAGCTGGTGAGGGACAGAGATGCTCCAGACGCCCTGCCTCCTCAGGGACAATGGGCTCTCAGAGTCAAGGGGCCGGGCCCCAGGGTGCCCACGTTACCCGGCCAGGTGCCAGGCGTCCTTCCCAGTTGGCAACCACGAGGGGTTCGTGTTGCGTTTTGCTGCTTTTTTGTAAGAACTGCATGTAAGGGGATGTGCACACATATCCCGGGAGGGCAGTCCCACCAGGGCGTTCCAGAATCCATCTCACGGAGCATTTTCCCTGCCGCCGCTGCTGCTGCCAGGAGTGAGGCCAGGCCTGTGACGGAGCGGAGAAGGTGAGGGTGGGGATGTCGCCGAATCCGGGCACTTCCAAAGCTTATTCATTTAGCCATGAACTAGACACAGCGTGGGCTCTGGGGTGCGAGTTGTGTTGCAATCTCCTTGGACTTGGAGAGCCGCAGGCTGCGGTGCGGGGCCGAGCATGGTCCCGCGGGCCCCCAGGTAACCGCTTCTCTGAGAAACGCGGAAGCTGGCACATGGACGCCCCAGTTCCTCAACCTTCTGCTCCCATAAATAGCGCCTGATTCACTTCCTGATTCCTGAGCTGTGACCTGGCACCCCCCCCCCCTCTCATTCATATAAACTATGCAAATGAGCGAGCCGCCAGTTTCTGGAGATGGGACAGTGGGCCGGACTCACCAATAGCTCTGCCTCCTCTGTTGGGAACTTCCCCGGTGGAACCCAGTGGGCACCCAGCTTTGTCGGTGGAGCTGGGTACAGCCCCCAGGGAGAAGTATTGGGGGTGGGGGGCTTCTTGGGTCCTGTTTGCAACCAACCAAGACCATGAGACAGACGTTTTCCATAGCACAGTGCCCACGTCTGTTTCGGTGGCTGGTGCATTCTCGGCCTTTGAAAAGCAACCGGACTGTGCCCCGTGCCTCACTGTTTGTCTCCTTCCTGCGAAATCGTCCGGGGAGGGTGACCTCTGTGTGTACTTGAGGCTCCGGGACTAGCCCCATGCATGGGACGCCTGGGTGATGGGTCCTATTTTCAGCTCATAATGCATCCCAGCAGCTGTCAGCTGCCACTCCTGCAGCCCATCGTGGAAGAGGTGGCATGTCTGAAGGACACTTGCTTCTGGTCGCACGAACCCTCCCTAACTGGGCTATTCACTGTGGCCCAAAGGTGGTCGGTCAGGCAGGGGAAGCGGCCCCCGCCCCCTCACACACACACACCCCACAGCTGCTTTTGGAGGGAGCCGTCGGGCCTTGCCCCTTTGGGTGAGCTACAAAGAGCTGCTGGGAGCTTTCGCTTCACGTTGGTGCAGAGAGAGCCGCACTTCACCAGTAGAGTTTCATGGGCTGGTGTATTTCCATCTTCTAGCCTTTGGCTCTCAGACCTGGGGCCCCATCTGCTTCCCCATCTGTCAGATGGGGACCACAGCCCCACCCGGCACACGCCAGGAGCCCCACAAGCCTCGGCTGCCACTGGTGCTGTGAGGATAACCACCCAAAATGGGGCAGCTGGAGGCTGGCTGGTGCAGGCCCGCTGTGTACAAGTGTCTCTTCGTAAGGGGATAGTGAGTTGACCTGACACTCACTAATCCAAGAGAGTGTGATGGGAGCTCCCTTCCAGGCCTCACTCCACAGCCCGGCAGGGCTCCCGGTGCCTCCTCAGTGCCTTCGGCCACCAGGGGAAGCCCCTCTGCTCCCCGTGGGGGCTGAGCCAGGTCATGAGGAGGAGGGACTGGGGAAGATGTAAGAGAGCCCCTGGGTGGGGCAGAGGAAGCACCTCCCAACTCCCCCACTCGGCCCAGTGGAAGGGCTGCTCCCCAACAGCAGGTCCAGGGTGGGACTTTGGGGACCGTCTGGTCCGATTCTGTATCTTAACAGATGGGGAAACTGAGGCCCGGGCAGAGGCGTGATCTGCCGTGCAGGGCACAGGTGAGGAGCCAGATCTGGGGTCGCCTGGGCCAGGATGCTTTATGGTGAGGGAGACCCAAGGCTCTACGAGTAGAAAGGGGGAGAAACCCGGCCCTGCTCACCTAGAGTCTGTGGAACCCTTGACCTTCAAGGATGCAAGGTCGTTTGGTTCATCCTCCGGCCACCAGGAGATGCCTGGGGTCAGAGTACTCCATGGAAAACATTTACTACTTCAGTTCCTTCTCCTGTGACGGCCCATGGGCGACAGAAAGCAGTTGTTTGTCTTCTTTTAAAGCCTGGAATTTAGTAAATGCGTGATCAATCATTTATTTTTTGTTAACAGATTTGCTGAGATGTAATTCACATGCCAGACCTTCACCCACTTAAAGTGGACGACTCGGTGGCCGCTAGCCTATCCACGGCTGTGCAGCTGTCGCCACAATAGACTGTAGAACCTGTTCGTCACCCCAAGAGAAACCCACGGCCATGAGCAGCCACTCCCCACCTACCCCGACACCCTCAGGCGTAGGAGTTTTTAATGTTACTTTTAATATTCTGAGACGCAGTGGTGGATATTGAAGAACGTTAAACCCATTCTGTGTTGGGGGAATGGGCTCCCGAGGGAGATGCAGGGGTTTCTCTGGGTTTTGGGGGTCTGATCTGTGCTTTGCTCACAAAGGGGTCTCAGAGTCACGGGGCGCCGGTGGGTGGAGCCGCAGACCCGATCGCGTCCGTCTTTCTCTGTCCAAACACTGTGCCCGCCTGGCCCTGCTTTTAGGGATGAGGGCAGGGAAGGCCACCTCAGAAGGGTGAGCAGGGCCTCGGGCCTGGGAGGGAAGGACTTGCCGGTTCCTTCTGAGGCTGAAAGTGTGTCTGCGCCGCTGGCCGCACAGAGCCACCCTGGCCGGAAGACAGGGCCTGCCCCTCAGGGGACACGAGGACACAGGCGCCCTTACAGGCTGCAGCTAGAGGCCTCTTTCCAAGCCAGGTGCCCAGCCTGTGATCTTGACCTCTGACCTCTGTGCCTCAGTGCCCCCAGCTGTGAAATGCAGATGGGAACAGTACCCGTGAGCAGTTGGGGTCTCACAAGATAATTCCCTGCCCGGAAGCTTGCGTGCGGTCGGGTGCGGGGTACACGCGGGGAAGAGCCGGCTGCTGGTGCCCCGGCGGCGGCTGCTTGCCCTTGTGTGAGAGCGGGGGCCGCCCGGGTCGGCATCCCAGCTTCCTGTCCTCCTCGCAGTGCGGCCCTGGGCGTCATCTGTCCTCTACCCCTGCGTTCCCTCATTGGCCTGTGATCAGGAAATCACGGTCACCCAGGTGGTGGGGGGAACGCGTGTTTGCAGAGAGCGTGCGAAGGCGCCTGGCCCAGCGTGGGTTCTGTGTTCGCGAGGAATGATGACTTTAAAATGAAAATGATCCGTTGAGTGTGCAAACGAATAGGAATGATACCCGCCTGTGGCTAGTGTTTGTCCAGAGCCGAG
>NW_006293088.1:7089634-7097461 GCF_000327345.1 Myotis davidii | reverse complement strand
GCCGCTGAGCCGCCCTCAGACCCTGCGCCTGGGACGGGTGTCCGCAGCCGTGGGAGGAAGGTCTGCTCCTCCTCCTCCTCCCCCCGCAGCCCTTCGGGACACCGACCGGACAGCTCTGGACACAGGCTCCTCTGGCCCCTTCCCTGCGTTGGCGGAAGGCCTCTGCATGCCAGTCACAGCCCCTCCTTGGAAAAGACACAGAAAGGCCCTCCAGGACGCCCGGCACTGAGCTCCCGTCTGCTCTCGGGGTGCCCTGGGGAGCCCCCACCTGCCAGGTCCCACGGTGGGGCCTGCAAGAGGTGCCCCGGCACCGAGAGCAGGCCCAGGGGTGCTAAGAGGGGCTCAGACCGGGCTCGTGCCAGGGACCAAGCTCAGGACGTCAGAAACACACCGGGACGAGGCAGCAGCCAGGAGGGACCGGCCGCCCACGGGCACACAAGGCTCAGCTTCAGTCCCGCTGCCGGTGCCCGGACCCTGTATTTATTCTCTTAACAGTCACAGAAGCCATTTATTTATTCCATTTAGAACGGGACCTGGCTCCGGTCGCCTCGCCGGAGGGTGCTCGTGCTTTCCTCCCACCTGCCACTCCCGGCCTGCGTGTGCCTCGCCTGCCCTCGCCGGGCTGTCTGCAGTGTGTCCCCACGTGGGCACGGGTGTCTCTGTTCGGGTCCCTTGGCCTACAGTTCCCAGGGGGCTCTGCTCTGAGTTCCCAGCGGTAGGAGTAACTTGGGGGTCACGGCTCCACAGCGGCGGCGGCTCCCATGTCTCCAGGCCGTGACTGATACGGGGCTCACGCACCTTCGCACGCGGTTTATTTCCGTGTCTTCCACGGGCTGTGGGTGTGGGTTTGGCTTGGCTTTTGCCTTCCTCGCTGAGCTGTCTCACGTGCATCCCCAGGAACTCCGGCTTCCCACGGGACGACCGGACCCAGGAGGGAGGAGGAGTGGGTCTCTGTCCCCGAGGAGCTCAGAGCAGGCTGGGGCGTGGGACACTAGAGAGGCGTCATGCCTCACGGAAGCCCACGCACGTCTCCGCCTAGTGCCTAGTTCATCACGACCCCCCAGGGCCAGAGGGGTGGGGCGGGGCGGGGTGGGGCAGCCAACAGGAGAGGGCCCCCCACTCCCTGCCACAGCCCCCCCACGTAGCAGACCCCAGCCCCTGCCACCACGTTTGCCATTTCTTTATCTCGACGTCGACTCCGTTCGTTTCTGTACAGGTACAATAGATGACTTTATTTGTTTAAAATGTTTAATATATATGCATATATATTTGTCCGTAAGAATTATGTTTTAAACAGCTGCTGTAGGGTACCTTTAAAAACAAACAAAACAAGAGAAGTCTTCCAGTGGAATATATTTTTTAAAGCACAACATTGGTGCCAAGACTGGGCGAGGAATGTAAATTGCCCCGTATTATTGTGAGGCTGTTGTTCCAGGCCAGGGAGCCTTACCTGTAAGACTTTTGAAGGTCTGCCTCCTGTTTCAGGGTGGGTCCCGCTCTGATGAATGTTGCACATGAGAGAGTTTCACTCGCACAGCCCCAGCCTTCCCGCCTCACCCAGCACCTCCCGCCGCCGCTGGACGCTTGCAGGCCTCTGTCGTCTCTGCACCCACCGCCCCCAGCGTCCCCCTCAAGCCCACCCTTCTCCCCCTCAGCCCAGAGCCCTGTGGCCTGTACAGTCCTGAAACTTCCATTCTATTTTATGATGGTTGATAATAGTCACCTAATAAAGGAAAGTTTATTAAAATACGAAGCCACTTTTGAGTCCCTCTTTGTGCCTTAGGGGAGGGGAAAGAAGCGTGGCCGACGCCCCTTGGGGTTAGCCAGCTCCTTGGGCCACAGTTTTCAACAGATAATGAGGGGATTGCCGCCCCCCATCCCATCCCCCTCGCCAGATGCCAGCCAGAGCCCCAGAAGAGCAGGAGGACCCTGGATGGGTGATCCCAGAATGCCCCCATCTCTTTTCCGAAGTCTGTGAGCCTGCGCCCCAGACTGCGGGCCTTGCTGACCTAACAGGAAGGATTGTACACGTCATGGGGAGCCTGGGGCTGGTCCCTGTGCTGTGAAGCTTGAGGTGACAGTGGGCTTTTAGGAGCAGGCGTGAGTGCCCTTGGAGTCCAGGCTCCGGGCAGTCGGTGGAAGGAGCTGGTCATCTTTGGGTCTGTCCCCAGGGCCAGGCACAGTGATGCTCGGGCTGCCGCCATGGGCAGGGTCCTCACACCCAGCCCCCAGCCGAGAACACGGGAAAGGCTGACTTATTGGGAGGATCGGTGAGTGATCAAGAGAACAGCTGAGAAATGATCACATGTCATGACTAGTTTCCAAAGAATTAACCAGAGTGCCGCCAGCTCCCTGTGGGCACTTTTCATTCTCGAGGCATGTCAGGGTCGGCTGGGCTGGGAAGTGTGCTGGCCCGACAGCCGAGCCCCCTGGGACCAGAGTGCTGTGTCCCTCTCTGAGAGCCGCCTGGCCCGCTCTCCCCAGCACACCTGCGCCAGCAGCACCCGGGAGGTGTTTGTGAAAATGCATGTCTCCGGGCCCCGCCTGAGCCGGACCGAATCCCCATTCCTGGGGCCAGGCCCAGGAATTTGCTGTTTTCTCAAACTCCCCGAGTGACCTTGCCCGGGTTGGAAGCCCACGGGGACTGTGTCAGCTCTTTCTCTCAGAAAGTTGCTGGGTACAGGGGAATTCTTTCTACGTGTTGGTGGGTTGGCCCGGCGACAAGCACACGGCCCCCTGAGTCAGTCCTGGGTTCAGATGTTGGCTCTGACCCTCGCGAGTTGTGTGTGATCTTGGGTGAGCCTCCCTGAGGGACTGTCATCCCGGGCCCATCTCCTGGGAGGGGAGCCGGGGTGAAATGAGGTTTTAGAGCCGGCCGGGCGGGCACCCTAGCCAGCGTGCAAACACACGCCTTCAGAGCCACGCACTGCTTTCTGTCCTGGAAAACGGCGGTTCCGGGGCTGGAATTGGCCTTGGAGAAGGGACCTGACACTCCTAAACCGACTTCCTGATAAATGTGCTTTCTTCCCGGGCACAGTCCCCAAAGATCGCTGCGGGTGTTGGGAAAGGGACCCCGAGATGCCTTCCGCAGACTCGCTGGGAGGAAAGGGGGGTCTGACATTTCTAGGTTGGAGTTCACGTCTGGGTTGCGTTTGGAGCTCTGGCTGGCTTGGACGGGGCGGCCGGGGGAGGCGTGGGGTCAGGCGGTGGGAGCGGGGCGGGTGTCGGGAGCACAGGGAAAAGGAGGGCCTTTGTGTGGCCTGGAGACTTCTGGGCGGGGGTGTCCGGGGGGGTGGCCAGGCTTTCGCGTTGAAGGGAGTGGTCTTCATAAAACCATCCAGCAGACCGGCCCATGTGGATATAATTAATAGCCTGCCCTCCAGCAGGTAGCGTCCATGTGCATCTCCTGCACTCGGCTTCCTCCGCCCTTCCTCCCGCCCCTCGCTCCTCTCCTCGGTGAGATGAGGAATGTGGACTTTACTGAACCATAAAGTATGCCGGGGGAGCCGGGAGGGGCCGAGGACAGAGCAATTAGTTCATGCTGCAGCCCAGACACCCAAGCCTGGTTGGGGCCCAGCTGCAAGGAATATTTGAAATAAATGAGCTGCCCGGGGCCAGGCGTTTGCTGTGTTTTCGGGACGGGGCCATGGCAACCGGGGAGGAAACCATGAGCTAGGGACTGGGCTCTAGAATCAACAAATGATGTCCTGGCCGAGCGAGCCCAGAGGAAGCCACTCACGGCTCTCCGGGGGCTCCTGGGGCTCAGCTGCTGGCGGCACCGGCCAGCCCGGTGTCCTCGGCACAATCCCGTCCAGCTCGGGCCTCGGTGTCCTCGGCAGGGCTCGGAGATCTTTCTCTTTTCTTCTATTTTTCTTTTCTTTTTCTTTCTTTTTTTCTTTTTAATAGGAACACTTTAGAAAAACCACTTCTCCGAACCTTTCTTCCCAGGCTGCTGGCCTGGTGATGAGTTTCCTGGGCAGAGGGGCGCTCCCCGTGGGAAAACCCGGACTGAGGGCAGCGGGCCCCGGGGACGGGGCTCTGACCTTGCCCGGGGCCTTCCCACCGGCCCAGCTGCACCCCCTCCCTGGTCTGCTCTAGAGGCAGGAAAGCAAGGCCACACTGTCCCCCCCGACTCCTCTGTGGGTGACCTTACAGCGTCCCGAAGAAAGCCCTAGGGAAGCACACGAGTGACAGGACTGACTTTGGGGGCTTTCGCTTGAATTTCACAAGCACCTCCCCCATCACCAGGGACCCTGCGGGGAAAAGCAAAAATCCCAGAAGCTCGGATGCAGGCGCGGGGCCGGGACTCTGCACTGTGAGGTGCCCGTTGCTGATGCTGACATGTTGGGTGGGTTTATGGGCAGAGCTGTACCGTGCAGACCCCTTGCTGATCCTGTTTCCTCTGGAGGCCTCAGGGGGCTGTGTGGTCCGGGAGGCTTAGGGACCCCTGGGTGGCGGTCAGCTCTGTGGGCTCTGGGCTCAGAGCATGTGCAAAGGCCCAGGGCTGCGACGCCGCTTCTTCCCAGGCCCCGAAGTGCTTGTCTTTGAGGGAAAACTCAAGGGGGAATACCGGGAGCCGGGAAACGGCTCGGGCTCCTCCCCGGCCCTGGGTTTCCCCAGGAAGCGAGTCCTGGCGGCTGAACCAGGAGCTCAGAGTCTCAGAGCCACCGCTCTGGTGCCGTCCAGCCTGGCCGTCCACTCAGAGCTGCTCGCGGGTGTTTCCCACGGAGGCACCACCCAGGACCGTGTCCCTCCCCAGTCATACCTCCCCTGTCTCTTCACAGACGTCCATTCTCCCTCCCACCTGCACCTCTGGGCCCCACCTTCTGAAGATTTTTCAATGAAAGCACGTCTGCGAAGGTCCTTCCCGGCGATCTGTCAAGCAGAGCGGCCAGCGGAGCTGCAGGCGACCACAGGGTTGCCGGTGACCCCAGGTGGAATGAACTCCAGCCAAACAGCAAAGCCCCTCACCTTGCAGCTGGTCCCTGCGCTGGGGCAGGGCCCCCCACTAAGGGCCCGCCCTCGCTGCCCGCGGATGGAAACCGAAGAGCCGAAGAGCCGTGTGGCCTTGCCCAGTCTCTCTGACCCCCAATTTCCACTTTGTGTTCGTTTCCTGTGGCTGCCACAATGAATTACCACCTACTGGCTGGCTTAATACAACACACATTTAAATCCTTGCAGTTCTGAAGCCAGAAGTCCGAACACAGAGCCGGGCTCCCTCCAGGGGCTCTAGGGGATTCCTTCCTGCCTGCGTCTCCCTGTGGGCCTTAGAGGGACCATTGTCATGGATTAGGGACCCCTGGATTATCCAAGATGAAGTCATCTGAAGGTCCTTAACTCAGTGGCATCTGCTAAGACCCTCTTTCAAATAAGATCGCATCCAGCCCGGCCGGCGTGGCTCAGGGGTTGAGCGTCGACCTATGAACCAGGTGGTCACGGTTCAATTTCCCGTCAGGGCACGTGCTCGCGTTGTGGGCTCCATACCCAGTGTGGAGCATGCAGGAGGCAGCTGATCCATGATTCTCTCTCATCGTTGATGATTCTCTCTCCCTCTCCCTTCCTCTCTGAAATCAATAAAAAATATATATTTTTACAGCTGGCTTTAAAAAAAGGTCACATTCACAGGACCCAGGGTCAGCAGGGCCCTCTCTGAGGGCCACCATTCAACCCTCCACATGCCTTTAGAACCAGGACTGAAACAGTACCCACAGGTGGCATGACCGTGAGGGTTTATGGAACAATGAGAGTGGGAAACAGCCCGGGGCCAGGCCTGTCCGGGGTGTGGGCGCTGCCGAAAAGGCAAGTCTCCCCATCATTATCGCCTCCCTCCTGCCCTTGCCCCTGGCGGCGGGCCCCCGAGCGCAGATCTGCTGTAGAATCGATGGGCATTCTTCTAGGGCAGTGAGAGCGAACCTTTTGAGCTCGGCGTGTCAGCATTTTGAAAAACCCTAACTTAACTCTGGGGCCGTGTCACATAGAGAAATTTTTGGATATTTGCAACCACAGTAAAACAAAGACTTATATTTTTTATATTTATTTTATATATTTAAATGCCATTTCACAAAGAAACATCAACCAAAAAAATGAGTTCGCGTGTCACCTCTGACGCGTGTGTCATAGGTTCGCCGTCACTGTGCTAGGGGGTGGGCGCCCAGGTTGCGTGTGGAATCCACAGGCTCAGGCTCAGGCCAGGATGCGGAGAGAACTTGAAACCTGTCAGTGGGCAGACTTGGCCTCTGTCTCCCTTTCTGGGTGTCCCTCCGACCAGCCACAGTGAGTGGGTTGGGTGGTCCGGGAAGACGCGGCATTGCTCAGGAGTCATCGGAAACAGAGGCCGAGCCAGGGACATGATGCCCCGGGTGCCAAGTGCCCCGGGTGCCAAGTGCCCTGGGTGCCAAGTGCCCCCTGGAGGCTCAGTGCCCATCTCCCTCCATCTTTCTGTGGGACAGAGGGAGGTAGCTCGCCTCCCCACAGCTTCCCAGGAATTGATCGTACAAGGAAATGGAATGTGAGCCCCGGGCTATTTAAAGAGCAAGAGAGACTGGGGGCGGCGGGGGCGGCCAAGCAGGGTGCCTCGGGGCGGCGGGCTCCTCTGCGCACCCGGCACATGGTTTGATTTACTGGACGGCCGCGAGCAACTCCAACTTCAGACAGAGAAGTATTTGAAGCAGCTGCCAGATGTTGTGTCTGAGCTGGGTTTTTACAACTTGCTTACTGGTTAGCAGCCTGCCTCCCGCTGGAGTCCGGCTCGCCCCCGCGGGTTCAGGCCCTGGCACGGGCCCATGGGCCTCTGCGCAGCGTCCCAGCCGCTCCCTCCCCCACCGCCGAGCCTGTTGGGCCCGCGGGCAGCCAGGGCGGGAGCCCAGTTTCCGAAGCACCGCACCTTCCCAGGGGTGGCAGCGTGGCCCTGACTTGGGGCGCCTTGCAGGCACCCTGAGCTTGTGGCATGTTCTGGCTGCTGGACCTCCTGGGGTGGACAGAGACCCCCAGACAGCTTTGCGACGAGGCACCTGCTGGTGCGGGCCCTGCTTTCCAGCCTCCACATGCAGCCTGGAAGGCCACGGGGGACCAGGGCTGAGATCGGTTCATCCGGGGGTGGGGGGGTCTGGAAGGTCCCCAAACCTCTGGAAATCCCGGTGGACCAGGGAGTTTCCAGGGAGGCACCAGCAGGGCCGACCTCTGCATGGAGGCCACCGGGTCGGGCCAGAGGCCAACCCTGATGGCGAGCCAAGATGTCCCCAGTGTGAGACGGTGGGGGTGCACCGGAATCGGGCTTGGGGGTGTTTCTCGGCCCCTCCCCCCATCGAGGAGGCTGACGGGAGGCACATGACTCAAGTGTTCACTCCTGAGGCCACTTGGAAGGGCTGCTCAGATGCTGCAGAATGAGTGGGTGACAGGGGAAAGGGGTGGGGACGCGGGGGGGCGGGTGATTAGCTTCGCTGCATGTGAATGCGCGCTTGTCCGTCCAGGAATCCCGGACGCCGCCCAAGTGGACGCAGTGTTCAGTCCCCTCCCGCGAGCAGGAAAACAGCCTCCGAGCGTTAGCTTTGGCTCTCCTCGAACCGGGTGCCTCGAGGGCCGCTGGGAGGAGCAGGGACAGAGGTTGCGGGGCTGGGAGCCTGGAGACCCTGCCTCCCTGGCGGCCAGGGGAGCGCCCCTGCGTGCCTCAAGGAACCCGGCTTCTCTGAATCCTCCGCCCCTTCTCACTTTTGAGTCCCCCGGAGAAACAGAAAGAGAAGGAGCCCCCAGGGCACCTCTCCCAGGAGCCCGGTTCCCAGAAATGGGGGCGGAATGTGGGGAGTTCCCAGGCTGGCCCACGGCAACCGG
>NW_006293088.1:7083267-7089549 GCF_000327345.1 Myotis davidii | reverse complement strand
AGGAGGCAGGGGGCCGGGGGCAGGGAGTAGGAGGCAGGGGTGTTGGGGTTCGGACTCAGAAGGCCTGTCGCCGATCCCATGACTCAGGACGCTGCCCCTGGGAGCCTTAATTTCCTCTCCTATAAAACGGGGTAATGATACCTCCCGGCCAAGCTTGTGGTGCCGCAAAGATCACATGAGTCTGGGGATGGGGCAATGCCCTGGGAAGCACAGAGCCCACACATGCCCAAGGTTTTATTATTATAACATCTATTGATGG
This sequence comes from Myotis davidii, assembly GCF_000327345.1. Lineage (NCBI taxonomy): Eukaryota > Metazoa > Chordata > Mammalia > Chiroptera > Vespertilionidae > Myotis > Myotis davidii. The sequence goes on along the minus strand of NW_006293088.1, from coordinate 7,089,290 downwards.
GTGAGGGGGGTACGCACCTTAGCTAGGCCTGCCCCCCCCAGGGAGCACCCCTCCCTCGGGCCCTGCGGCCCCTCCTCCCGCACCAGCCGCCATCCCTGAGAGCAGGCACCCCTCTGCGCCTCCCCCGCCCCCAGCTTCCTGGAAGGAAGAGTCCCCTCGGAGGACCCAGGCCCGGGAAGTCCTCCTGGCCGCCTTGAGGAGGCCCTGGGGGAGCAAGAACAGGTGCCACAGCCCCCGTCGTCCCATTTGGCAAACGCATCTGGACCCCTTGTCTCTGCCAGACACAGGGGTGCACCCTGGATTCAGACCCAGAAAACCAAGCCTTTGTGCACAGGGCTCAGGGGTGGGCACAGACCCGCAGACATGAGAGGTGGGACTCCAAGGGATGCAGGGGAGGGTGAAGGTCTTCTGCCAGGGGATCAGGGCAGGGAAGCCCTGGCAAGGCTTTGAAGGGTGATAGGAGTTTTTCCCGGGGAGAGAACTGAGCCCCTTGGTGTGGGCTCCTCTATAAAATGGGGGCGGTTGAGACTGCCGTGGCGAGTGGCCGTGGGTAAGGTGCTGGGGGCAGTGTCTGGCCACGGTGAGCGCCTGGCATGGTGGTGCCTACAGCACTCCAACTTCTCATAACCACCGTCATGCTAGGCTCGCAGCCTCTCTGCGTCCCACGAGCAGCCTCTGGAAGGAGCCCCGAACTCAGAACCTCGGGGTCCTCTATTCTGCTCACACACGGAAGCTCTTCCGTCTGCGGGCCTTGGCCCCGGCCCTGGCTCTGGACCCCCCTGGGACCCCCCTGGGAGAGCTGGGCCTAATGTGTGGCCCCTTGAGCCCCACCCTTGGGGGTCTCTCTTTTGGGAGCAGTCACAGTGGCTGCTTGGAGCCCACTTAGCACAGTGCAGTGTCCTAGGAAGGGGGTTCGGTGCTCCCAGACCTCTTCTGTCATGGTGAGCGCCCCCGCCGGGCACTCTGGGGGTGTCAGTGGGTCAGCCCAGTGAGGCTGCTGCCATGCCATGGGGTGTTGGGGGGGTGGGGGACAGCGCCCCAGCACCCCCAGGTAAATCGAGGCTGCGCCAGGCAGGTGAGGGGCTGGGCCTGGGACTGGTGAGAAATGAGGCTGGCGGCTAGGAAGTGGGGGCTGGGGTGCCCCTGTCTCCTCACAGCGCCGGCAGCCCTTTAACTAAGGGGCCGATGCGATCAGATCAGTTGCGAGTCTCCTGCATGTCACCCTGCACCTCAGTCTGAGTTTTCATGTCTGTCTCCCGTCATGTCCCTCGGAGGGTATCCTGAAGACCAGACCTGAGTCGTGTAAATAAACGCTCCATCTGTGTTTGTGGGTTGATCGAGGGAATGAATGAATGAATGAATGAATGAGGTGGTAAATGTGAGCCTAGCACAGGCCTCCTTGGCCCATCACCCAGAGCCTGGCTCTGCCTGGAAGCCCAGGTAGCAGGTGGCCGGCCACAACCTCTGCTCTGGTTTCTGCAGCCCCCGCTGCCTCAGGCCTGGCCCGGGCGGGTGGCGTCGCCTTCCTCCCGCTGTCACCCCGCTGGTGAGGGAGAGGCTGTAGCTCCCGGTGCCTCTCCCGGAGGAACCCCAGCAGGACGTGCTGGCTTCCCCGGGCCGCGTCCTGCCTTGTTTTCTCTGAAAACATCCCCGCGGCCAAGAGCGCTGACCGCCCGGGTTACCTTGGTCCTCCCGCCCAGGGCTGCTCCCAGCTCGCTTTTATGAGCTGTTTAATCTGCCGTCTTCTGTTCTCAATAAATGGGCTGTGCATTCCAGGATGGCCTCGAGTGATAACACCCGCTGTCTAGACAGAGGCCAGCCCACGGACACTCTCATAAATAAAAATAGCTTTGTGCTCCAGCCCTCGTGAGCCTGGGGAGGGGTGAGCAGACTCCCCGCGGGCGGCTGGGACTGGCTGCCCGGCTCCCACCCCTCTGCCCCTGCCCCTGCCCCGCAGACCCCAGCCTCACAGACCCCTGCCCCACACCTGGGGGACCGATGAGCCCACACTGCCTGCGGGAGGAAGGAGGTCAGACGTCCGTGGGGGGGCTCCCTGGGACCCCAGCAAAGCATCCACCCCCTTCATCTGGCCTGGGGCAGTGGACACCCAGCTGGTCAGTGAGGGCTTTAACTTTGAACTTCACCCACTGGCTCTGGCCCCGGGCTGGGAAGGCTGCGGAACCACTTGGGTTAAAGTGAGAAGAAAGGGCGTCCCTCCACCCAGCGCAGACCCGGCGGCCAGTCTGAGCCCTGCTCAGCCCAGGAGGTCAAGGCAGGCTTTTCCGCCACTCACCGCTCCTGCATCACCCATTCGCCCTGCCTGTCCCGTGCCCACCTTCATGCCCTCACTTATTTGGCCTCCACGTTTCCTTAGGCCCTGCCTGGCGATGGTGGGGATCGGGTCTGGGTCCGAGGGCAGCAGGCCTATAGAGGGGTCCAGGGTATCCCCGAGCTCAGCTGCACATGCGTGTGCATGTGTGTGCCAGGAGTGTGCAGGGGCCTCCTGAGTGCGTCCAGGCCAGGTAAGGGGGCTCGCCCAGCTCCCACCAGCACAGGCCCGGTCCCCACATTGGCCCTCCCGCTCCCATATGGGCCAGTTTATGGCGACACGGACAGCGGCCCTTCACCTGAGGCTGCCTGTGCAGTACGTGGCCTGAGCACCTGCAAGGCCGCCTCGGCCACCTCAGCCCCTCCCCAGGCCCCCAGATGGAGTCCCTGGGGCAGAAAGCTGGCTCCTCCTCGCCGGTGGCCTCTGGTGTGGGCTGGGGAAGCCCCGGGGCCAGTGGGCGAGCAGAAGAGGAGATGTGCACAGAACCGAGAGGCGGATGCTTGGACATGGACCCTGGCCTGGGGGCGGGGGAGGGGAGCTGTGGGCTGGATTCACCGAGGACATGCGTGTAAGTGCTGGGCATGCGTGTAAGTACTCGTGCTGTGGATGAGGGGGGCAAGGCTTCTGTCTTCATTCCCGGGGCCCTGGGACCAGGCTGCAAACCCGCTGCACAGCCCACCCAGGGGAGGAGGGCTTCCCAGAGGGACTCACTGGCTTCTCCAGCCACACAGGGCAGGGCTCCTAGGAGCCGAGACAGAGAAAAAGCGGGGGCCACAGGCAGGAGGGGAGGGGTGGTGCGCCTGGGCCTTCCCCCAGCTCCCCAGAGAGACAGCCAGGGGGGTGCCGAGTCTTTCCTGTGGGTCTCTGCTGACCTATGGCATCTGGAGGGTGGACATTAGTGAGACGTCCCCAAGCCAGGCCGCAGCCTGCGCTGGGAGGGCTTACCCGCTCAGCCCCGGCCGGAGCCTCTGCCAGGACCACTCAGACAGGGGGTCCCTTCGGGAAGGGGACTGCGCACTCCTGGGACTTTTCCTCTTCTCCCTTCCCCTCCCCCCTCTCCCCGCACACCCCCAACGTCAAAGGAGCGGATTTGTCCCCCGCATTCGATAGTAAGAGAATGTTGTAAGGGGAGATGCTTCCTGTCGCCCCAAATTACTCCCATCTCAGTGACCCCGAGACCCTCCGGAGGCCGGGTCCCTCCCCTTATTAGAAGGCCACCCCCAGGCATCTTCCTTTCCTGGCTGTGCTGAAAGGTGTCCGGGAGATCCCGGGGAGGGAGGAGAAGCCGCTGTCCCCTGTCGACGAGCCTCACACCTCCGACTGATCGATGCCGGTGGCATAAGCTGGAGGGAAGTCGGAGAGGCAGGATGGGCCTGCCAGGGACAAGCAGAGGCTGCTGGAGGCGACAGGCTGTCCCTCTTACTCTGCATCAGGGAGGGGGCGGGCAGGGGTGCACCTCGCCCAGGACAGGAGCCGAGGGGAAGAGGAGACCACAGCACCCACTGGCTGCAGAGAGAGGACAGCAAGGCCAGGGCAGATGCGGCCACACCTCATGTCCTGCCCCCCGCACCCCCGTCCAGCTCACGGGAGGAGCTAAACAGAAGCAGCGGTGACTGAAGACCTGTGAGTCCGGGGCCAGGAGGAGCGGTTTGACCGAGCACCGCTGGGGCGCGTGACCAGCAGAAGCAGACCACTCGGGGCTGTAGGATAACCCACCTGCCAGCCAGCCAGACGCAGTGGCCAGGCCCCGCGCAGGGCCCCGGGAGGGTCTGCCTCAGTGCGCTCTCAGCACGACCACGAGGCCGCTGGCCGCCTTGGTTTCACAGAGAAGGAAACGGAGACACAGACGGGACAGGTTTCCCCAAAGCGCCACTCCCAGCTGGGAGGAGGCAGGGCCCGGGTCACAGAGAGACACTCTGATTCCGAGCTGGCCGGGCCCCTCCGCCTCCCCGTGTCCCAGGGCGCCTGGCACCGAGTTGGCACAAAACGTGTTTATTCAACGCGCGAGCCAGAGAACACAGAGCCTCCCCTGCCTTGCTCCCGAGTCTCTGGCATTTACTGAGGCTGCGGAGGGAGGCGAGGAGCACAGGACCCGGGGCCCAGCCTTATGGGCCTCCCTCCTGGCTGGACACAAGGTGACCCGAGGGGACGGGAAGACACAGGATCCACTGCAGAGTGTGGCCCGGCTGCCGGGCCTGGGGACGAGACTCGGGGGCAAGGATGAGATTGGGACAGGACGCGTGTCCAGTGTCTGCTGGGGGTCGGGCAACCTTCTCACATCCCAGGTCCCGTTTGGTCCTCTTGCAAAGGGAGCGGGATCCTTTCTACAGCAAAGGACAATGAGGTCCAGAGGGTGGAGGGGCCCGGCCGGTGTGGCTCAGTGGTTGAGCATTGACCTATGAGCCAGGAGGTCACAGTTTGATTCCCGGTCAGGGCACACGCCCGGGTTGCGGGCTGTGCAGGAGATGTGGGGTGTGCAGGAGATGCCGATCAATGATTCTCTCTCATCAGTGATGTTTCTATCTCTCCTCCCTCTCTAAAATCAATAAACATATATATACATCTATGTTTAAAAGGGTCAAGGAGCTGATCCAAGGTGCTAGGAGGTGGCAGCCGGGCTCCGGGCTGCTCGTTCACTATGTGGGGAGCAGCCAGGCAGACTGAAGGGAGGTTGACGGTGTCCAAGTCCTCAGACGTCCGTCTGCCCACAGCACCCACGTGCCCGCTCCCCGCCCGGATGGACTGCCCGCGCCTGCCCACACCTCTGCAGGGGGCGCCTGTGCCCAGGAGGAGGAAGGCCCAGGGCCAGGTCTGTGTGCCCAGCTCTCCCCGTGGCTGCAGGTGACTGATGAAACCTGCCCGCAGGTCCCACGGCGCTGGCGCCACCACCCCTGCCCTTTCCAGAAGTCTCAGCTGCCTTCTGACTCCCTCGGGGGGCCCTTCCTGGCCTGGGACCCACTCCGATGTCTTCCCTGGGACTCGGCAGCCGCGGCTGGGAGTCCGAAGCCCAGGACGAGAGCCCCCTTAGCAGCTGCTGGAGAACGGAGCTAGCACCGCCCACGCCGTCAGGCCTCGCTCCCCACGCCCCAAAGATCTTCTCTCAGAGGCAAGCAGGCTTTCCCGGGGCCCCGAGGGCATTGACCCGCCGCAGGGATGTGGGCAGATAACTCGGCCTCGCTGAGCCTGTGTTCCTTCCAGCGGGAGTGACGCTAACTGGGCAGCCGGAAGGCGGGGGAGGAAGGGCCCGGCTGGTCGTTGTATCCACCTGCGTCCCTACAGGAAACAGGTGGCACCTTCAGGAGCATTCAGGAGGGTCCATCACGGCGAGGTGCAGGGGAACCTCAAGAGAGAAAAGAGCGTGGAGGAGCCTGCAGCTGGCACCCCAACGCATGAAAGGACAGTGGTGGGGACAGGAACCCACGCCCAGAATGGAGGGCAATCGGGCAGGGCGGGACACCTCGAGGGGAGCAGTGACCTTCGGTCAGAGGACACAACTGTCCACACGGGCTTTGGAGTATGTTGAACAGTATCCCCCGAAGCTCGCATCCCCCGGAAGACGGCCACCTCATGTAATTGGTTAAGGATCTCGAGGAGAGATCATCCCGGACTTAGGGTGAGTCCTAATCTATCACCGGAGAGTGTACCCCCAGAGACGGACAGTGGAGGCCGTGTGAAGACCGAGGCAGAGCGCGGT
>NW_006293088.1:7082126-7083207 GCF_000327345.1 Myotis davidii | reverse complement strand
GTGGACCCTCCCCAGAGCCTCAGAGGGTCTGTGGCCCTGCGGACACCCTGATTCAGACATATGATCCCTGACCTGTGAGAGAATACCTTTCTGTTGTTTTAAGCTGTGGGGTCTACAGCTCCAGGAAACTGATCAAGGCCTGAAGGAAGGAGCAGGGAGAATGAATACCTTGTCCTCTGTCTCCTCCCTCCCTCCAGCCCTCGGTGGGGCTCCCAACCAGAAGGTGGAGAGGAAAGGGGTTCCATGTAGTCCACGCAGGCAGCCCGAGGCCGGGAGCAGGAGCAGATGGAGCCAGGACCTGAGGGGCAAGTAGAAGACGCGAGATAATGGTTATCATTACGGTGACGTCCCACCCGGGTCCCAAAGGGAGGGCTGTGGCTCCTCTGCCCCAGGAACGTAAACCAAGGCCTTGGAGACCCTGGTGGAGCCCAGCCTGCGCCCGGCTTCTGTGCTGACGATGCTGATAATGACGTTGGCAAATTGCACCCTTACTCTTTGCCCGTTATCACCTGGGCACCCAGGTGCTTTCCCTCCCATGCCCCCGGGCCCTCTGCCCAGACCATCGTGGAATAAAACATCAGAAAAGAGGGTCCCCGTTTGCAGGAGGGGGTCCAGGAGAATTGAGGGAGGGGCTACCTGGGGAGGGTGTTCTCCATCCTCTCCCAGGCCACACAGGGGAGGGTGGAAACGTCCAAGCAGGGAGCTCGCTCGGGGTCCATGGCAGGTCCCAAATAAAACTGTTGGAGGATTAGTGCAGCGCCTCACGATTCCCCCAGCGGCAGGGGCGACAGCATGGCCACTGCTGGCTGTAACCGCTCGCCTCAGTACAGATGGCCCTTGGGGCTGTACATCGCCAGTGACAGACTCCCAAGCTGGGTTAAGCTAAGCAGGATCTAGTGGTTCTGGTGTCAGAAGGCTCAGGATGGGGCTGCTCGGGGCCTGACCGGGTGGGCGGGTGGCACCCGGGACCCCTCTCGGTTCTGGGTTTGACTTCCTGCTTGGGCTCCCTCTCCAGGCAGGTCCCCACCCCACGTTGGCCAGATGGCCACCAGCTGCTCCAGGCTCACGTTCCCTCAGCCAC